>NW_027496518.1:0-170439 GCF_021521415.1 Bidens hawaiensis
ACCCTATTATTATTTTATTATTTATTCGTTTTCATTAAACTTTATTATTCTTTAACATAATCATTTTTGAGTTAAACGATCGTTATAATCCGTAATTCGTAAATATTATATTCCTCATAATAGTGTTAAATTATTATCCTAATGTTACTTAAAATAATACTTAATTAATTTAAAACATTAAGATTCTGTTAAAACTTAGAAATAATATTATTTTATAAAATGCTATAATATGCTATAAAATACATCAAAATAATATAAAATTCCTTTTTCTAAATTATTCTTTAACTATATCAATCCCGTTAGTCAGATTTTGTTTCGCTTTTTAATTATAGTTCGTGAAGGTCGGTTGCTTCGGTTTCGTTATTATGCTTTCGGCTTTTATTACAAGTTTATCTTTGATTTCGAGGTGAGTTTCTCACCCCCCCACCCCCTTTTTACTCTTTTATTACTTTTCGAGGTATCATATGTATTTTACAAATTCAAAGTATTATGATTTCACGTACAAACTACAATTCACTATATGCACTTGTGTGTTACATGATTACTTGCTCGAACTTACTTGCACGTGGTAGCCTCAAATAGTATGATCATACGCTCCCCTTTGCACTCAATACCATTTTATTATGAGTGGAAAATGGCCTCATTATCCGAGTACGTTGGTTGTTACCAACTGGAAAGGACTTTACTTGCGCGTTATCCGAGTACGTTGGTTGATACCAATTGGAAAGGACCTTACTTGTCAGGACCAGAACTAGTGCATACCTTTGTAGGTTGACAAGAACATACCATATCTAATAAACCCAAAGGCCTCATGAATATCCCAGCAGAATTAGTATATTCAAGGGATGGGAATGAAAGTTTGAACAACAATAGATAATCAGTAAGAATAATCAAAGACAAATATTCACTATATTAAATGTATCGTTTAATGGAATAGTGATTTAATGCAAAGAATGTCTTGGGTTTCGTGAAGGCGGCGGCGGTACGAGAATACACAAAGAGAATATTTGATCAGGTGTTTGTGCTCTCGTATTCTGTGTCCTATCCACGCTTACAATTTAAGGAAACCTAGGACACTATTTATAGGCCCTGACATTCCCTCTAGAATACCCTAATGATTACATAATGAATGACAAAATAAATACAAGTGTAAACAAGTATTCGAGTATGATATATCTTGGTCGAGCAGACTTGATATGCACAGCATGCTCGATACAAGTCTTCGAGCAAACTTTACTTAAAATATTTTTAGATAGAAAATATTCTCCTCTAGTAATCTTCAATCTTCTTGACTAATCCTTGCTTTGCTCGAATAAGTCCCTCGAGCAAGCATGTTCTTTTAGATCTCTTCAATCCTGCCTTAGTGACTTGTTGAGAACAAATCTTCAGCATACTCGAATGTGAAACTTGCTCAGGACTGAACCATGCTCGAAGTCTATACTTAGAACATTTTAGATCTTTCTTTATTGAATCCATACTCGACCCACCAATGTGCTCGGAACACTTGGTTTAAGCTGGATTGATCAAGTTGCTTGCTCGATTGGCAATCCATACTCGATGAAGAGCATTCTTTCTTGATGAAGTGTAGCTTGCTCGAAGCCTTCAACACTTAGAAGAAATTCTAGAAGATAGCCTTATAGCCATAAGGCATCATGCTCGAACTAGTAAAACCATGCTCGAACATCCAAGCTTGCTCATAGTCCATACTTAGCCGTTTCTTTGAGGAGGTTGAGAAGATTCCAATCTTCCTTTGCAAATATCCAACTCAACAATCTCCCCCTAGATTGGAATAAGCTCAGATGCACCAAAACATACCTGCATATAGTTACAAATGTATCAATTTCTAAAGATAGTCAATTTAATCATAAGTCATTACATTACATAATGGGAATTCTGCCACTTGGGCATTACATATCAACAATTTCGCATCATTTCAAATTACATATCAAAAGTAAAAATACAAGAACAAAATATAAAAGATAAAAAAGGAATAATCAGATCATCCTTTAGCTTCCGTCCTTGTTTATACATTTTTCTAATTTTGATTTCTATAGTTCACTGTTCTTAATTTCCAAGTATTTATATGTTGTATTTATTGTATATGTTTTAAAACCCACATAATCGGAATGATTATGTGGACTATCCAACGATAAAGGTAATTATGGGTCGACACGTAATTATCTGTCCTCGCATGGAACGCATAATAAGTATGTTGTGTGCAATAACTTAAAACCTGAAATGATTATGAAAGACGGGACAAATGCAGTATGATAAGGGCATGGTGGATACACCGCTGGTACATCCTATATATAAGTGTCCTTGCCATATTCCATTTGTGGCGTCTTTCTGTCCATTCAAAGATCGACGTTGTTATTTTTATTAAATTTTTTATATATAAAATTGTCAAGACTTTTAACCGCTCCATGTATTAGTTGTTTTCTTTT
The DNA here is from genome assembly GCF_021521415.1 of Bidens hawaiensis. Classification (NCBI taxonomy): domain Eukaryota; kingdom Viridiplantae; phylum Streptophyta; class Magnoliopsida; order Asterales; family Asteraceae; genus Bidens; species Bidens hawaiensis. The sequence continues at coordinate 2,445 of NW_027496518.1, forward strand.
AAATTTTTATTTTTATTTTAATTTCGGGACTAAATTTCTAAAAGTTGTGAATCCTTTAACATTCGTTAATTTTCAAACCCGAAAATCCGACCCGTTTTAAATTTTTTCGGTTTTACTTTTATTTATTTATATATATTTTTAATGTTATTAATTAATCTCAATTTTCGTTTCATGTATCTTATGTGACATTTTCTATGCAATTATATTTTTTTCACCACCCTTATAGTATTTGCATGCTCATCTAAAACATTCATAATCAAGAAAATTTATTCATTGAACTTTTTCCATGCAAATCACTAAAATTATTCCTGGATTATTATTATTATTATTACCATCTTTTCATATGTTATTTTAACTAATAAAAATAAACCAATGAAGGTTTTAATTAAAAAAATTTATTGAAAGAGTTAAACACTTTGAAAACCTTCTAACCCATTTTAATTTTTGTTTTTAATTATATTAAACATAATTAAATTCTATAAATTCTATAAACATAACACCTCTAAATTTTCACTATAAAAAGAGAACTAATCCTCCATCATTTTCACACCTTAAATACATTCTTTTCTTAAGCTTGAGAGCACTAACAAATAAGTTTTATGATTTCATGCATTTTATAGCTTTTGTTTTGATTTTACCTTGAATGTTCATACTTTTTCATAAGTTGTTCTTCTTGATAATGGTATTTTTATCATAAAAATATTATATTTTGGTTTTAAGAATCATTATAGTCAAGGATATCCAAGATAAACACTTTGATTTTTCTAATGTTACTTAAAATAATAATTAATTAATTTAAAACGTTAAAATTCCGTTAAAACTTAGAAGTAATATTGTTTTATAAAATGCTATAATATGCTATAAAATACATCAAAATAATATAAAATTCCTTTATCTAAATTATTCTTTAACTATATCAATCCCGTTAGTTAGATTTTGTTTCACTTTTTAATTATAGTTAGTGAATGTCGGTTGCTTCCGTTTCGTTATTGTGCTTTCGGCTTTTGTTACAAGTTTATCTTTGATTTCAATGTGAGTTTCTCACCCCCCCCCCCTTTACTTTTCGTTGTAGCATATGTATTTATAAATTTAAAGTATTGTGATTTTGCTTACAAACTACAATTCACTATATGCACTTGTGTCTTACTTGATTACTTGTTCGAACTTACTTGCACGTGGTAGCCTCAAATAGTATGATCATACGCTCCCCTTTGCACTTAGGACCATTTTGTTAATGAGTGAAAAAGGTCCTCATTATCAGAGTACGTTGGTTGTTACCAACTGAAAAGGATCTTACTTGCGTGATTATCTGAGTACGTTGGTTGATACCAACTGGAAGGACCTTACTTGCTTGTTTATCACTTGTTTATGAATTGTACAGTTTTTATGTATTTATATCAAACTGTGGGAACTCACCAACTATTTTGTTAGTTGACATTATGTAAGGCCCCGTAACCGGTAACCCTACTTTCGTGTTGGATTTACTCATAAACACAGTTCTAAATATCAGAGTTAATTAAAAACTTTACGCGGAATATAAAACTTTCATAAAACATTACATATCAATTCATACTCATGTCTTAAAACATTCCTCTTGTCTTTCAAAATCAAAACATAACTTATAAAACATATCGGATCTTCAGATGCCAGGCCTTAGTCTTCTGCCATGTGTCCTCCACTCAAGCCAGCTGTCTCATCCTACTCACCTGCGTGCATACTAAAAGTCAGCTATGCTGAGTGAGTTCTAGTTAATCATACACTACCATACAATACCTTGTTACATACATGCGTACTTAACCTCATAACTTTCTTTCATTCACACATAAGTACTCATACCTTCATTCTTACTTACATACTTTCTTTCTTACTTACATACTTTCTTTACATTCATAATCATACGTTTTTAAGAGCCTTTCGCCCTATAACCTCACAGATATTATAAGGGTCTGGTCCCTAACATCACAGATATTATAAGGGTCTGGTCCCTATCATCACAGATATTATGAGGGTCTGGTCCCTAACATCACAGATATTATTAGGGTCTGGTCCCTATCATCACAGATATTATGAGGGTCTGGTCCCTAACATCACAGATATTATTAGGGTCTGGTCCCTAACATCACAGATATTATTAGGGTCTGGTCCCATGTTTTCGAATATTAGTAGGGTTCGATTCCCTCTTCGTTGCCATACAACCATACATCCGTTATTTCCTTCTTTTATTAACTTTCTTACGTTCATACCCCTAAGCATACATATCATACTTACCTTAACTTAGTGTTACAACCTGACAGTACGTGCAATATCCGAAGATCGTTCACGTACCGTCATGCCATCATTCATACATTTCACATTATTCACATAAGGCATACACTTATCTCTTAGGATAAGTGTATTAACAAACATATTGAGTATGCACACAGCCCCGAAGACGTAACACAGAAATGGGGCTAGAAACTCACCTGGATCCTGTTACGCTCGCCGTTGATCGTAATTCCTTTCTTTAACTGGGCTCGGCTAACTGTATAATATTTACACATATCAATTAACTACTGCTACTCGTTTGTATTTCTATCTATATATGACCCACAACGAACGGGGGTCCGGGGGCAGCGCCCCTGGCAGCGGGGTTCTAGGGGCGGCAGCCCCTAGCGGGGTCCAAGGGGCAGAGCCCCTAGCTGGGGTTAAGCTGCCAGGTCAGCTTGGAAAAATTTTATTTTCGATAACTGCCTTAACACATTTTCCATTAGGTTTTTAATTTATTTTATAGACGAACTTCGCTTCAGGCGAAGTTAAACCTTAGGCGAACTTGGAAACAGCTTGGTTCTGGCTTGATTCGATCGAATAGGAACACGTTCGATCGAATAGGAACACGTTCGATCGAATACAACACGTTCGATCGAATAGGAACACGTTCGATCAAACAGGAACACGTTCGATCGAATAGGAACACGTTCGATCGAATACAACACTCATTCGATCGAATACAAAACTCATTCGATCGAATGAGTTGGAGACCATTCGGTTGCTTCCCTATTCGGTCGACTGGACTTGTTCGATCTACGCATTCGATCGAATGGACTGATTCGATCGACTGGTTCGATCGAATGAGTCTGATTCGACTCCTTCAAGCTGGGCGACGGAGAAACCCACGGGTTTTCCAGATTTTCCAGATTTTTGACCCAAAATCGAAGTTTTTGACATGGAAATGCTCGGGATTGAAAGGGCTATCGATTCCTAGTACTTTTAAACACAAAAGCTTGCATTTTGACACCAAAACAAGGCGGTTTTTGACCCGAAAACTCAAGTTACGAAAATGGGAGTTTTTGCTCGATTTGAGGTCGAAAATGGTTATGAAAACGGATGATTTTCGAGAGGGACTTACCAAAAACGATTAGGAACAAGATTGTGGACTCGGATTTGTGATTTGAGAACTTTCTCTCTCTAGCTTCTCTCTCTAGAAATGAGAGTGTTTGGGTGGGTGTAAGTGAAGGAAGATGGTGAAAAAAATGGTGGAAGTGTCAAGAACTTTCGTTTATATACTACGGGTTTGGTTAGGCTCGGGTTGGCTTCCTACGGGTCGAGACAGGCCGAGTTCATAAAATAACTAAGCCCAAGACCCGTTCCTTACTCGACATTAAATAACTAAAACGTGAATTTACTAAACATAACTTTCTTTTATTTATCAATATAAAAATTTTAGGATGTTACACATTATTTTATACATATGCTACAGGTATTGTTAGTAGAAGATGACATATGGAGAAGACACTAGACTTAGGTTACTTAAACAAATGGACAAAGTATTTATTATATTTTGTAAGACCCCGAATCCCGAGAATCATACAGTTGGTATCATATCCAAAAATTTTCAAAAAATTAAAATCAAAACAATACGTTTAATTAAAACCGTTTCAGAGTAAATAACAGAGGAATAATAAGTGTCAAGATTCCCAAAAACTTAACAAAATTTTAACCCAAAGCAACTCATTTTATTTGAAAACCAGTTCAGAGTATAAAATCAGCGGAAAATCATAAGTACTAAACAAGTCCCCAAAAACCCGGGAAATGTGCCCAAAATCGAATTTAAACATAACTAGTAATAATTGAAAAGAAACAGTGTTCATAAGTAAAATCCCCAACTAGATATGCCTTCAACCGTCCAAGTAGTCTCGAGTACGTCCAAGCGGTAAGCATCCTCCTCGTAACCTGAAAACTCACACTAACATACATACAAAGTCAGCTTGAGCTGAGTGAGTTCAAGTTTTAATAATTGACATTTGTATAAATCATTCCAAGAATTTTAAATATAAAATGGGATATAAACGGTTAGGCCATAATAAACGGTATGTAGTCATACTTATTTATCTATATAATTATATCCCTATTCATAACATCCAAGTAATAACATCAGGGTCGAGCACACGTACAACCCAAACACGTAACATTCCATCCAACGTATGCAAACACAAGGTAGGCATACGCAAACATCCTTAGTTGATAACGACTAATTAACATCAGGGTCGAGCACACGTACAACCCAAACACGTAACATTCCATCCAACGTATGCAAACACAAGGTAGGCATACGCAAACATCCTTAGTCGATAACGACTAATTAATATCAGGGTCGACCACACGTACAACCCAAACACGTAACATTCCATCCAACGTATGCAAACACAAAGTAGGCATGCGCAAACATCCTTAGTCGATAACGACTAATTAACATCGCCAATTATTGGCCATACAATAATATATGTACAAACATACGTACAACATACAATAATATCATCCCAAATATATCATCATGAAAGTGAACCTATGGTTATAAAGTAACACCTGCATACACATTCATAAATATCATCTCATGATATACTACAATACGAGGAAGCCTATATCCTTGAGTTTAGACCATAAGTAATATCTATAACCTTATAAAATATATAACCATAAACGAGCCTCAAATATTCTAAGGCATAGAATATAATTCACCCATAATTTCATGAACCCACAAACACAAGTAAGGCCATATAAAACCATCTAATTAGTTTAAACGAGTAAAATCAGGTAAAGTTGAAATATGGTGTGTATGCTAGCCCAAAACTTGAAAAGAGTAAAAAGGGGCATCATGAACTCACCTGACACAAGGCACGAAAACACCACGAGCTAGAGAACCCCTAAGTATCCACACAACTCAAACGCCTGTCGATTTACATACAATCATTACTAACGACACCGAAATGACTCATTTATCCTAGGAGATGTTCTAACACGGTTCGAGTTACCTAAAGCCTTGACCTCATCAAACTCAATCATAACAGCCCCCGGGCCATACATTTACCAACACGACCCTTAGATACTCCCTGGAATAAAGAATTCCCAAATACCCCTGTAAGCACTAGGTGATACTAACACGCGCGTTTAAGAGTTGTTTATGCTCTTAACAACCAACTCAGACCCGTGTGGACCAAATTTAATAAAATCACAGCCAACAAGTCCACACGACACTACACGAGTTGGATGGGTCGGTAACTCGCAAACACAACGCACCAACTAGCAAATAAACACGAATTCGCGTTGTACCGACCCGTTTGAGTAACCGACAACCAATTTAGCCCCAATACTTACAAAAATTATTTTTCCACAGCCCGTATATCAAACCAAAGTTAAACAAACTGAATTGGTTGTTAATTCCTTCAAACCTCATGCAAAACGCAACAATTTAACAATCTAGACAACCGAACACTAGTTTTCAATATATCACTAGTTGACCAATCAAACGAAAACCATAGCTCACGATATCAAAGTATGTTACACTAGACATACCTAAGAAGATTTTGGAGCAAGAACCTCAATCAAAACAGCCCTGAAAGTACTCAAAAGGACAGCCACCCGGTAAGCCTAAAACGAACTTATCGATCAATACGGGTATAATATGCAGATTTTAGCATGCGAAGATGCATTTTACTACATAGGAAAACCATAGAAATAAATTATGAAATATTTAAAAGAGTTTAATAAATATCTTAAGCTTTCAAAAATATTTTTGTTATATTTCTCCAATGCACACAAAAATCATAAAAATTCCTCCAACACAGAAAGGTACATGCTGCTATTTCTGTGCGCAACAAAATGGTTTTATTTTTATAAAAATAATTACCAAACCAAATTAAACGATTCCAATTGGGTTCGATTTCTAACTCAAATTATGAAGTTCCAGAAGTGGAACCAACCAATTTGGACTTTTCAAAAAAGAGTTATGATGTCGGGAAGGCAGACCAGAATCTGTCATCCCGCATCAGCTTTGACACTCGATCTTATAAAATCATAAAAACCATTCAAATCGCGTCCAAAAATTACATATTATACCTTTCTCAAAACTAGACTCAAATTAGAACATCATAGAAACAAGAATCGATCAAAAACAATAATTTTTCATCGAGTTACAGACCAAACAATAAACGAGTATGAATTTGTCAGAAACTGTTTTAATTAAAACTCAACCCTAACATGTTCAACAAAGGGTTTAATGGTGAAAAAAACTTGTATTAGGGTAGGACTAACCTTGAATTAGAGTTTTACACTTGGGAATCAGCTGGAAAAAAAAACAATGGAGTTTGAGGCTGCTACAGCTGCTGCGATCTGACAGGAGGTAGGGAGACAAGGTTAGGGTTTAAGTTATAATAGTTTTACATCTAGGCCCTCCAACATATAATATACGATATCTTGCTCCAAAGTTAATATAATGTAAATTTCAAAAATGAAGAGGAGACCCCTTAAGTTGAAGGATCAAATCTCTAATATAATACAAACTCTACAAATGTCTCATGCTGATAAACGAAAATGCCGGGTGCTACATACAAATCTAACACTTTAAGTTATAAGAGGCGATGCTTTGAGCAAAAGGATGGATAAACGAACTTTTAAAATATATTACAAGGCTCCTAAATTAGAAGGACGAAACCCTGGATTTTAAACAAACATTTATAAACGATCGAGCCGATTAACGAAATTTACGGGCGTTACATATTTATGTTTTCCTTGTATTCCTATTGTAAACTTGTGTACTTGACTTGTAAATTAATAAATGATATTATGTCACCTAATAGCGTCACATGTGTTTTGAACAATATATGCGTCACACTCAGGCATTTCCGCTATAGCCGGGGTGTTACAACAGTGGTGGCGGAGTGGGCATCAAGTTTGGCATGAAGGTTTTTGATGGCGTTAATCAGCGCGGCGAATTGATTGGTGGTGACGGCAATCAATTGAGCAAGTTGGTCGGTGATGGAAGGTGAGAGGTCATCGGAGGTGGAGGTATCTTTGCGTGGAGGCATGGCGGAAGGTAGAGACATGAATGAAAGCACCAAATGATATAACCCTTAAGCGGGTAAGACTCTAAGAAGATAGCAGAGAGGAAGACAAGACCTTTTTAATGAATTTTCTATTGCTTTTTCATTACTCCAATTAACCTTAAATACATAAAAATAAATAAATAAATAAATAATCATGCAGATCCACTAAGTATAGACATGGAAACATGAAACTAATGCATATCTAGAACATGGGAACATAGGTAATTAGCTAAAAATAAAAAAGGTAACATGCATGCATAAAGTAAGGCAACATGGAAATCATGATGATGACGTGGCTTCAAGGCTTGTGACCCGTAGCAGAGATGTGTTAAAAATCTTTTTAAAAACATACAAATATAATGCATATATTTAGTAAGATATTGCAAAGTTATAGTTTCTCTCATTAGTAAGATCACTTAACTATCAGCTGTTAACAATTTGTGTATATTTCTCAAGTTCTAGTTATACGTTTTACCTAGTTCTTTTGTTTTACGTGTTTTAGTTGTTTATTGCAGGTTGTGAAGAAGATGAGTATACGAAGGAGCTTGATACAACATTAGAGTATTCACAACCCATTCTATATCCTGACGGCCTTACCCATGTAATTTAACTAAAGATCGTCATTTTCTAAAACATTCCACATTTCGGTACTCATTCCTATATATTCTTTGTTATTATTTATCCTTCAATACAAAATCTTAACTAAATGATTTGAATTATTATTTTTCTTCTAAATTGATTTATAATAAATTTTTATTGAAATTTAACTATCTAATAACTTTTCGGCTTTACGCCTTTATGGGTCTGCCTAACCTTCAACTTGATTAGAAATGTTAACTTCCAAGGAATGTATATGTATGCTTTCATATCAATAAGGTATGTCCCGAAACAAGTGAGCAATATCATTCAAAATCCGCATACGATTCTAATTGCATAACAATTGTTACACTTCAGCCTAGCCGCCTAGGGTTTGTTCATAACCTCACAAATTTGATGGCAGGCTCAATTTTGATTAGAATGATAGATACCCACAATTGTTATGTAAACTTACTCGATTAGGGGAGATTAAAATGAATTGAAGTCTAATTTACAAGGATGTTTGTGATGGGGTTCACGCCATGAAAGTGATAAGAGGAAAGGTATATGATATGTAGCAGAGAAACCACGGTCCAATCATGTCAAACGTTTGTCGGTTTTGTGGTTCAAAACGTTTGTCGTATGCACTTAGGGGTGCCAATGAAACCCGAACCCAATAGGAAAACCCGAAATATTTCCCATTAAGGCATGAAACATGCTTGGGACTGCTTTTGAAGTTCTTCGTGGGTTTGGGACTGGTATGGGATTTGTTATATACCCGATTACCCGATCTGATTAAGCAATAATATAGTCCCATTTACCCGATTATATACCCGAGTAACCCGATATGATATTTTGTTTTACCATACATATGCTTGTGTACCAATATTAATATGAGTGTTTGACAATGTGTATTCCAGTTATGTAATCATTAACATATAATAATTTAACTGTGTGTTTTTTTCTTTCACAATAAATATCAACGACTGCAGATTAACAAGACGTGAGATGGTTACCATACATAATTTTTTGCTTGTTCTTTATTTTTAAATTCGAATGAATATGTAGAACTGTATGTTTAGAGATTGACACCAACTATTTTTATGGTAATTGTATTTCATAGTTCCTACTTCATACCATTAACATTAACACTAATCTAATACAAAAGGTAATTTTAGACATGAGAAGGTTGAAGTATATATGTTGCTTGTTTAATGGTAAATATTTTTTGTAATTAATTAATAATAGTTTGTCAAAACCCGATAGAAAGCCGACGGGTTTTGAGTCGGGTATACCCGACGGGTATGTTTAATTTACTAACGGGTATACCTGAAACCCAAAGGGTAATTACCCGATATCTAAAGAGTTTGATTCGAGCTTTAATAACCGGGTATGGGTTTTGCAATGCCTAAACCCATCCCAAACCCATAATCAGGTAAATGGGACTATATTATCAGGTAATCGGGTCAGGTAAACGGGTATATAACGAATCCCATACATGTCCTAGACCCGCGAAGAATTTCAAAAGTAATCCCAACCCGTCCCATACCCTAATAGGAGGGTATGGGACGTGTTGGGTCATATTTTGTGGTTTATGCTTTGTAGTATTGGATTTAGTTTTTGGGCTTAGTTGGGTTTTTCATGTAAACCGAGATCTGTTGATCTCGGTGGGCTTTAGACTGTTTTGGACCTAGTTGGTAGCCTATATATATAACATATGTTAATGTTATTAGGGTTGTTCATTCATGTATTGTTATTCTCACCCGTGTAAGGTGTTAAGGGCTTAAGCACCCGATGTATAATATACGTGTGTTTTGAAGCTTGTTCATTGGTTTTACGTGTGTTCTTGTTTGTTACTTAGAATCAGCTTGGTAATTAGTTTCCGCCTAATCATTAAGTATCTTGATATCACATTGAAAGATCCGTCACGGGACTTACAATTGGTATAAGAGCCTATAGACCTATTCTAGTCTCGGTTATTGGTGATATCAAGGATTCTGTCGTTGATTTACGGGGGTGTGTTTGGTTGAAGATTTTTGGATCTTGAAGAACTGTTCTTCGTGTTCTTCGGCCAGTGAGAAGTTCAGTTTGGAGCAGATTTTGGTAAATCTTGTGTTTTATTTAAATCCCACCTTTCTCGGGATTCAGTTAAACATTCAAAATTTACCATATCTTGAACTATTCTTAGTTCTCAGGAAGGTTTTCAAGGTTTTCAGGAAGATTTCAAGCTTTTGGCAAAACTTTCAAGTTGTCGGGTTGATTTGGTCGTTCTCGGGAAACTTTGTGTGTCTTCGGATATTGTTGACAGTTCTCGGTCAACACTCTGTGTTTTCGGAGTAAATTTGTTGTTTTCGGTCAACTTGTCAAGTTCTCGGTCAAGGATATTATGGATCAATCAGGCGCTATTATGTCTTGAAATGCAACACTTCATCAAGAATTCGACTCCATCATGGGGACTACCACTCGTGTGCCTCATCTACTGACATCAGAAGGGTTTGCTGAGTGTAAGTTCATATTTGAGAAGTATGTGAAAGCAAAGGATGCGAAACTGTGGAGAAGCATAGTTAGAGGTCCTCAGTTTATTACCTATCAAAGAGAGGGTTCCGAAGAAGTGGAGACAAAGCCAGTTGAGTCGTACACATATGCTGATTTTGACATTATTGAGCAAGATGAGAAGGCTCTGGCTACTTTGACCATGGCACTTTCACCTGAAATTGCCTTGGGATTTAGAGAGTTCATTATGCTAAAGCACTCTAGAAGGCTCTCATTGAAGTGTTTGAAGGAAATGAAGACATGAGGAGAAGCAGGCAAGATCTCCTAAGACAACAATTCAACATGTTCAACTATGTTTTGGGAGAGTCCCTTGAAAAACAGCTTCATCGGTTCATTTCGTTAATCACGGAGATTAGGTCTGCAAATATAAACCTCACATCTGCTGAGATCAACAACAAGCTAGTCAATTCTTTGCCACAGAGCTGGGATTTAAATGTGGCTGTTATCAAGAAGACCAAGAATCTGGCTAGACTGACTCTCTCTGAGGTGAGGTGATGACGATTATCAAGGCTTGTGACATAGACAACAAGCAGCGTGCTATCAATCATGCAAGTACCTATAATATGGCTAGTTATGGTGTTGCGGCTAACAATGCTCTTGTTTCACAAGACAATTTTTCACTATTTAAAAGTCAGCAACTCAACCGCAGCAGTCTCAGCAGACCTTCTCCATGTTTACGTCATCTCAAAGTCAACCCGTTCAACAATCTATACTAGCTACTACCGTTTTCTTTCCACAACCAACTCCTGCACCGAAATTGCAAGTTCTTGTGACCACCTCCAGCCAGTCTCCTATTTAAACTCCTATTATTTCCAAAAAGACTCAAGATAGCATAGCTTTAATGGCAGGTTTTATGAACTGCTATAATGCCTTTCTTGCTGGAGACCTGGTACAACCCGTTGTGGCTGCTGAGCTGGATCAGATACATCCTGATGATGTGCTACAACTGTCATGAGCCGGGTTATTTTGCTCGTGAGTGTACCAATCCGGCCAAGGAAGGAGATAGAGTGAGGGCAATGGTTCTGACAAATGGTGGAAGAGAAGAGAATGTGGCTTGCTCAAGTACGGGTGAGAGAGGTTTGGTGGTTCAGAACTTCTCTTGGGAAGATCATATGGCAGCATTGAACTTGAGTGATCAAGTTGCAAATTTTGCTGAGATGGATGTTGAGGAAGAAGAGAACGAAGCTGAGGAGCAGGTAAGTCCGGGATCTTCAGCATGCTTTCATGGCCTTCACCTCCACCAAGCCAACTGAGGTAAGTCCTGTACTTTGTTCTCAATCGTTCATTGATAAAGTAGGCTTGTATAAAATACATAACAACAACTTAATCAGGGAGATGGAGGGTGTTAAATATGAAAACTCAACACTTAAGAAACTTGAACACTTAAGAAACTTCAAAAGGCCTTAAAAGATAAAATAGAGGCACAAAAACAAGATTTTTCAAAACTACAATCGGATTTTAGTATAAAGTGTTGTCACCATCTAGATGCTAAAAAGAAAATTACTGAACTAACCGTTGAGTTAGATGCATCGAAGCTGGAAATAGCAAAACTAAAAAATAAATTCGAAAATGCTAAATTCAATTTTAAAAAAATTTGATGTCTCTAGTGATGTTGTTGAGTTAATGATAGAAAATCAATTGAAATGGAAAGAAAATAAGGGTGTGGGTATTAGATATAACGTGGTTCCCCCTCCATATAGTAAAAATTATACTAGTCTTCCTCTCACCAAGGAAGAAGAAGAAAAAGAAAAATACTTGCAATATGGTAAGTCTCCTGCAACCGAAAAGGGTACGACTGGTTCAGACTTGGCATCTGAATCAACCACTGGGGCGAACGATTCTAACGTATCTACCTCATGTGCAGATGAAGTAATAGTTGAGGATTGGACCGATGAGGATGAGGACTCACCCACTAATTCTACTATTTCTTTTAATTCACCTATTTTGTCTGTCTTGAACAATGAAATTACTGATGTGTGTGTCGGCTCAGGTTTTAAGAGCAAAGACAATTGTTTGAATAATTTTCTTAAAACTTCAAAAGGCAGTGATTTGTCTATTGATAAATCTATGAGCTTAAAATTCATAACAAATATTTATCATGAAGTTTGTAAGAGAAAAGAGTTTTGGTGATAATAAATATGGAAGCTCAAATGCTAAGTCCAAAGATGGAAAACCATGCTCACACAACTGAGCAAGACCGGGAATCGGCCACAACGACCTTTATGTTAAAAGGAAAACTTGTTTCACCTGTGGCATTCCCGTTCACATTGCTAGAAATTGCTCTCGTCTCCCGTATATCCCTTACTATAGACGCCATCAGAGATCCATGCCTCATAATGTCTACTAAAACTTTCATTCTAATAAAACAAGGCATTGTGAAGCAAGGCTCTCTGACGGCAGTTGGAGAAGAGACAAGGCTGACAGGTCAAGTTCTCACTAGACCAAGCCCATTGTGAACCAAAGTAGAAATGGAAACTCGATTTCAGTTTCAAGACCGAAATGGGCCTCAAAACCGAAAACGTTCAAAAGGTCAAAGGCGATCGAGCATTCTGTTCGCAAACCAGTTTCTAAGTCAACCACTTGTGTATATCACAAGATTTTAAAACCAAAATACAAGTGGTTGCCCAAGTCTCCGGTAACAAAGTCCTCAACGTATTCAGATTCGGTTTTTGATAATAATGAGGATATGTCATGGCAACCTGTGACACGGTTAACCAAGTCAGGCTTACCCAGAACTACTATGGATTGGGTACCCAAAACTAACTAATCTCGCACATTGTGCAGGAACAGCTATGGAGGAATATTATCAAACCATGGTTTGTTGATAGTGGCTGTTCTGTAAGGCCCCGTTCCTGGTAACCCTACTTTGGCATTGGATTTACTCATAAACACAGTTCTAAAATCAGATTTAATTAAAAACTTTCACGGAATACTAAAACATCAACCATCAAATTACAAAACAACAAAATCTTGTCTTAACAAAAGTTGAATTGTTTTAACATAACATCATATTTCATAACATTTCTTATCCGAGATGCCAGTCTTCCAGTCCCTACCATGTGCCATCCTCAAGCCATCTCCTTTAACCTATTTACCTACGTTCATACTAAAAGTCAGCTACGCTGAGTGAGCTCTAGTTAAGCAGATAACATACATTATGTTCATATTCTTACACATGTTTATATATATATATATATATATATATATATATCCGAAGACACATATTACGTTCGTTCTTACTTTCATACTTCCATACATTCATATCTTTACTTACCTTCATTACTTTTATACATACATAACCGTTCTACGTTTTAAAGAGCCTTTCGCCCTATGACCTTCACAGATACTATTAGGGTCTGCAACCCTTTACTCTTCGCATATATTATTAGGGTATGCAACCCCGTACTCTTCGCATATATTAGTAGGGTATGTAACCCCGTACTCTTCGCACATATTATTAGGGTATGCAACCTCGTACTCTTTGCATATGTTATTAGGGTATGCAACCCCGTACTCTTCACATATATTATTAAGGTATGCAACCCCGTACTCTTCGCATATATTATTAGGGTATGCAACCCCATACTTTTCGCATATATTATTAGGGTATGCAACCCCGTACTCTTCGCCTATATTATTAGAGTATGCACCCTTTACCCATTCAACCATACATGTCTCATCAATCATTCATATAATCATCATATAATAATAACATTCAATACATGTTCATACACGTATCATAAATTTACCATTCAAGTAAGTGTATTATCTATCACATAGGAGTATGCACACAGCCCCGAAAACATAACGCATAAAAGGGGTGTAACACCCGTTAATTTTCGGTTTAAAGATTTTAAAGCTTGTAAAGTATGTATATTTCTCGGGAGCTATTCGGCATTCCTCGATGACCTTACCATCTTTCTGGTACGTTAAATTCATTTAACTTTCTACCCAAGTTGCTTCACACTTCATTCTTGAGGGACTGGAGTGTAACTTGTTATTTTATAACATAAAACAAAACCCTAGCCCCTCCCTTGGTCCGATCGGCATTGAGCAGCCCCCCCCCCCCCCACCTGCAATTTTCTTTTTTTGCAGCCAAGTTAAGGTCTAAAACTTCAATTGAAGGTTAGTTCTATGTTTCCCCATGTCTTTTACACCTTAATTGGTCATAATAAACCGCTTATTGATCGTTAAATCGCGTGTTGTAGGCTTACCGGGTGGCTTTCAATTCTTGCATTTCCGAAACTGTTTTGGTGGAGGTTTTTGCACCAACATCTTCCTAGGTATGTCTAGTATAACATACTTTTAAGATTATGTCCATTGGGGTTCGTTTGATTGGTCAACTAGTTGTAGATTGAAAACTAGTTTTCGGTTGTCTAGAATGGTGATTTGTTGCGTTTAACGCGAGGGATGAAGTAAGTGATGACCAATTCAGTTCGTATAGCTTTGGTTTAATGTACAGGCTGTTGCAAAATGATTTTTATAAGTATTGGGGCTGAATTGGTTATCGGTTACTCAAACGGGGCGGTACAACGCGCATTTGCGTTTATTGAATAGTTTGTGCGTTGTACTTGCAAGTTAAATACCCATTTGACTCGTGTAGCGTCGTGTGGACTTATTGGCTGTAAATTTATCATATTGGATCCACATGGGGCTGAGTTGGATGTTAATTGCCTAAACAACCCTTAAACGCACGGATTAGTATCACCTAGTGCTTCGGGGGTAATTTGGGAATTCTTTATTCCCGGGAGTATCTAAGGGTCGTATTGGTGATTGTAAGGCCTCGGGGGCTGTTATGATTGAGTTTGATGAGGTCGAGGCTTTAGGTAACTCGAACCATGTTAGGACGTCTCGTAGGATAAACGAGTCCTTTCGATGTCGTTAGTAACGTTTGTATGTAAACCGACAGGCGTTTGAGTTCTGGGGATACTTAGGGGCCCTCTAGCTTGTGGTGAATTCATGCCTTGTGTCAGGTGAGTTCATGATGCCCCTTTTTACTCTTCTTAAGTTTTTGGGCTAGCATGCACACCTAAGCGATTTTGCTTGATGAACCGTTTGAATTATTTTGCATAGGCTTACTTATATGGGGTAGGCCTTGAGATGATGTTATTGTATGTTGTATGAATGTTTATATATATATTATTGTATGGCCAATAATTGGCGATGTTTAGTAGTCGTTATCGACTACGGATGGTTACGTATGCCTACTTCGTGTTTGCATATGTTGGATGAGATGTTACGTATTTGGGTTGTACGTGTGCTCGACCCTGATGTTATTACTTGGATGATATCTATAGGGATGTAATTATATGGATGTTTATATATATACAAGTATGATTACTTATTATTGATGACAGCCTAACTGTTGTGTCCCGTTTTATTTTAAAACTCTTGGAATGATTATGACTATTATTATTTTAGATGTCAATTATTAAAACTTGAACTCACTCAGCTCAAGCTGACTTTGTGTGCATGTTAGTGTGAGTTTCAGGTTAGGAGGAGGATGCATTACCGCTTGGACGTGCACGAAGCTACTTGGACGGTGGAGGGCATACATAGTCGGAAGTTTATAATAATGAACATTTTTTTTTACAGTTTTATTAAATACATTGAAAGTTTGTTTTGGGTATAATTCTCGGGTTTTGGGAACTTGTTTTAATAATTATGATTTTCCGCTGAATTATACTCTGAATAGGTTATTTTAATGGAATGAACTGTTTTGAGTTTAAGTATTTTGTAACTATTTTGTATGACTACCAACTGTAGGATCCCCGGGATTCGGGGTCTTATAAGGGGCTAGAACTCACCTGAAGTCGGTTTCCCTTGCCGTTAATGGTAATGCCCTTCCTTAACTGTGCACGGCTAACTGTACAACACATTACACGTGTTAATTGTCCATTACTACTACTTCTTACATCTAAGTTAATGAAACCCTCATATAACGGGGGTCCGGGGGCAGCGCCCCTGGTAGCGGGGTCTAGGGGCGGCAGCCCCTAGCAGGGTCCAAGGGGCAGAGCCCCTGGCTGGGGTTGAGCTGGAATTTCGCATGGAATTTCGCTTGGAATTTCGCATGAGAATTTCGCATGGAATTTCGCATGAGAATTTCACATGGAATTTCGCTTCGCATGGCATGCGATGCAAAACCCTTTTCATGCGAAATAGACCTGATTTACCTTATTTTGTTAATTTAGAGCCATTTTACCCGAGACTCTTCCTTAGAATCCGTCATAGACCTTTTTATGGGTTTTGGTTTGTACCAACTTTGTATACCCGTATTTCTCATAGTCCAACCGTCACCTTTTTAGTTTAAAACGCACCCAAGAGGTTATAACTTACCAAGTTTATGTTTTTCTTACATTTTACAACCCGATCTACCATTCTATCAGTTTGCATGTCGAAACGGACCTAAAACTTAACCTTTTTAACCAAAACCCACCTTCGGTTCTCGGGTTCGGTTCAGATCTGCAACAACTCAAGGATCTGGACGTGATTCTTGATGTTTGATGGCGTTCACACACGAGGTTCTTTCTTCTTTTAGCTCGGGAATGGTTTCGGGTATTAAAGGGAAAGTGTGTGTTTTAGTGTGTGTTATGGTAAAAAGAAATGGTGAAAGAAATGAGACATGGCTTTATATAGGAGGCTATGGGCCCCACCATCCTTTTCCATACCAACCCAATCCTTATCCAAATACAAACACGCACACAATTAAACTAACGACACACCGATAATAATAAAACTTTCCGTTATTTATTCACAGAAATGCGGATGTTACATGTTCCAGGCACATGACGGGGGACATATCTCAGCTAAGTGACATTCAAATCTTGAAAGGCGGATATGTTTCCTTTACGGGAGGAGAAAAAGAAAAGATTACTCAAAAGGGTACCGTGAGTAATGGGGCACTAAAGTTTGAAAACGTTAAATATGTTCCGGAATTAAAGCACAGTCTACTCAGCGTGTCACAAATTTGTGATAAGGGTTTTTATGCTCACTTTACCAACAAAGAATGCCTGATTCTAAAACCTGATATTGTCATACCAAAGGAGTGGGTCCTAGTCAGATCTCAGAGGAAAGATAATGCCTACCTGATTGACATGAACAAGTACATTCCCGATGAAATTACATGTTTGTTTTCTAAAGTTTCGGAACATAATGCCATGCTCTGGCATCGTCGCCTTGGTCATGCCAATGTCAAAACCCTGAATCATCTTGCAAAGAACAATATTGTATGCGGCTTGCCAGTTAAAGACTTCGTGACTATCGAGAAGTGTGTGGCTTGTGCGTCAGGCAAGCATCATCGAAAGGCACACAAGCCAAAGCTTAAAATTACCATTTCTAGTGTCTTTCAGTTGCTTCACATGGACTTGTTCAGTCCAGTTCATGTCTTGAGTTTATCTCGTAGTAATCATTGTCTGGTCATCACCGACGACTACTCCCGTTTCACCTGGGTGTTTTTCTTATCGAATAAAGGTGAGACAGCTGAATTGATCAAGAAGTTCGTGGTGCTTATGGAAAATTAGTTGAACTTGAAGCTCAAGGGAATTCGTTGTGACAACGGCACAGAGTTCAAGAACTCTACACTGAATTATTTTTGTGCCGAAAAGGGAATACTTCGTCATTATAGCTCAGCGCGTACCCCGCAGCAAAATGGTGTTGCTGAAAGAAGAAACCGTACCTTGATCGACGATGCGAGAACGATGCTATGTGATTCAAAGTTACCATTATTCTTCTGGGTTGAAGCGATCAACACCGCCTGTTGCGTTCAAAATCGGGTGTTGATCAACAAATCTCATATGAAAACTCCCTATGAAATTGTTTATGGTCACAAGCCCACAGTCGCACATTTTCGAGCTTTCGAGTGTCCGTGCACTTTGTTGAATCTTGACTCTACTCCAAAGTTCGAAGCCAAGGCAGATGATTGTTATTTTGTTGGTTACACTGGTCGAACTGCCTACAGAGTCTACAACAAGGCATCGAAACAGATTGTAGAATCATATGCTCGTGTAGGGCCTAACTGGTTGTTTGACTACAACAAACTATTCAAGCCATTCAATCTGCTTCCTGTGACTGATTTAGATAACTCAGGGGGAGATATTTCTATTGTTGTCGATGATGAAGAAGATGTTTCTGCTAATACTCAAGAGTTTCTTATGTTGAGTGTAGACCCGTCTGAACCTTCAAACACCACTCAGCCGTCATCAGAGAATCTGGAAGAGACTGTCACCGAGACTGTATTCCCACAAAAACCCTCTTCAACAGAGATGTCACCAGTTGAGGGGGAGAGCAACATTCGTCGGATATTCGGTAGCACTCTATTCCCTGATGCCATTCCAAACGAGTACATTGCCAGTACCTCGTACTCGCACAGTACAGCAGCATCGGGATGGAGGAGCCCTCTCACTAAAGCCCTCAAAGATCCAACCAACTTACCAACAAACTGTTCTATTCCTGATCACTCTATTCCATCAATAATTCAACGGGATCACCCCATTGACAGTATTATTGGGTCCCCTTGAAGCTAGCACCTCAACCAGAAGTCAGACTAGAACAATCAACAATTGCTTGTATTCTTGCTTCATTTCATAAATTGAGCCCAAGACGGTTGACATGGCTCTGAAAGAACCAAGCTGGGTTGACGCCATGCATGAGTAACTCAATCAGTTTGAAAAACTCCAGGTTTGGAGGTTGGTCGAACTACTCGCTGGAAAGAAGTCGCTAGATACGAGATGGGTTTTTCGCAACAAGCAGGATGACTTGGGGGTTATTGTTAGAAACAACGCAAGGCTTGTGGTTCGTGGTTTTCGCCAGGTTGAGGTTTGGACTGTACTGAGGTGTACGCTCCAGTGGCTCGTCTTGAGGCCATTCGGATCTTTTTCGCTTATGCATCATATATGGGTTTCACAGTCTATCAAATGGATGTAAAGACGGCGTTTCTATATGGCGAAGTGAAAGAAGAAATTTATGTGGATCAGCTATCGGGTTTTGTGGACTCCAAGCATCCGTCGTATGTCTATCAGTTGGACAAGGCTCTCTACGGCCTTCATCAGGCTCCTCGAGCATGGTATGCGAAGTTGACAGCTCATCTGTTGGAGCACGGGTATAAGCGTGGAACCATTGATCAGACACTGTTTATATAGACTGTTGGAAAGGATCTGATCCTGGTTCAGATTTATGTGGATGACATCATATTTGGTTCTACCAACACTGCTCTCTGTTCTGAGTTTGAGGAAATGATGAAGAAAAGGTTTGAGATGAGCTCGTTGGGGGAGATGATATGAGCTCAATTATATATAAATATTATAAATATTTCCGACACTTTTGAGTTTCTTTGGGGTTGTTTTTAATAAATTATACCCTTGGTTGGCTCGTATTTGGATTTTAGAGGTTTCAAAAGACAACGAGCCAAAATGGTGTTTTAAACTAAATTTAAGATCAGCATATGGATATCCAAATAATTTCTTTATATCATAATTATTATTCTTCTCAACATAAAATGTGTAAGCTTAAAAGTAGCATGTAAATCGTTTTTTTTATAATGATTATAAAATAAATTATTCAATCAGATTTTACTACATAATATATACATTACATGTTTTGTTTAATATTTGAATCCAAATTTCATAACAATTTGTTTTATGTTGGTAGTTGCATACTTGCATTCATTGGAATTATTGTTTGCATTCATTGGAATTATTGTTGGATCTGCTTTATGGGCCACGCAAATAATAGAGGACTTCATGTTTGAAACAAAATAATAGTGGGCCCGGAAACTTTAGGTTACGTAGAAAAGACTTATGCCACAAGTTTTGAAGGGGGTATAATATGGAGAGGCCTCGACAGCAACAAATCAGCGAGGGGTCACGGCTGGTTTTGGGGCCGCCCCTGTTGAAGCAAGAAGAAAGAAACCAGAGAAGGGAGCAGCCGTAAGAGAGGAGCAAGCAAGGGGCATTTAAGTATAGGGAGCGTTTAAGATTAACATCTACTCATCCAAATATTATTATTCGGTTTGAATTTATTGTTTTCTTTATGAATTCAGTTTTTAGACTTATTTATTTTATCTTGTTTTTGAGTATGGTTGTTGGCTAAACCCCCTAGCTACCTAGGTTTTTGATGGCTACTTTGCGATTCGCGGATTTTTCTTGGTTTTTGGTTTTTTATTGTTGGATTAATCCTAAAGTAAAGAATCTTTTTACAATTGATTTGATGTGTTTGCATATATAATTTTGATTTATTATTGGTCTTTGTTCCGCATGTATCTTGTTGAACGTCTTTCAGTTATAGACGCATGTTTAGGTCGCTTACTGTGTATTTGTGATTATTTTATGGTTTTACTAGACGTAGTATTCCATAGGAACATTGGTTGGTGATTTATTAAAATTTTATATTCTACCTATCTAGAGACTGAGAGGTAATAGATAGTCGGGTTTTCATTGGGATTAGGTGTTTAGGCTAGAACGCTCTGACAGGAGGTTTCCTAGATTTCCCTATTTTCATTGTAATTCCATATCTTATTGATTGTTCTTAGGTTACCCCTTGCACCTTAGGGTGTATTGAGATAGTGAGACTGAGAGGTAATCTATCTTTTAGGGTACTTTACTATTGTTGGAGAGACTGAGAGGTAATCCAACCAACCTGTAAGTTTACACGCCCCTTAAGGTTTCCTTTTAGGTCACACCCAGAGAATGATCAAGGATCCATAGGTTGCCTAAGGGTGTCGTATTTTAAGATCCCGGTTCCATCATAGTTTTCATAGCCGAGAGAGATTCAAGATTCACAAGTAGGATTCTAAACCTAGGTAGTGTTTCTCCTATCTTTGAGTTCGTCTACGTCATAGTGTCATAGTTTGTTAGTGTCAGTTTTAGTTAATTAGTCACTTGTTTAATCAGTAAAGTTATTAAGTTCTTAGTCAGATTTTAGTTTTAGGTGTCGCTAGTGTCCTTTGGGTTCGATATCCAGACTTAATTAGGCTTTACTTACAGTTGATAGGTACACTTGCCTGTCTAGTGGTCTAGCATTTGGATAGTCTAGATTTATAAATTTAAAACTAGAGTATCTAGGTTAGGTTAATATTTTATAGACCACTTTCAGCACATCAAGTTTTTGGCGCCGTTGCCGGGGACACTTAGGCGATAGCGAAACTAGCTTTGAATGAACTTAATTAATTAATCGGTATTTTTAGTGTGTCTAGTAATTTTTGTAAATAAATATATATATTTTATATTATTGGTCATTTTGGGTCTTGAGTTGTGGTGTGTCTTGTGAGTCCATGTCTTTGTGTATTTTGTGATTAGTCTAGTGAGTCTATTATTTGCGTGTCTAATTGTCCGCGTCCTTAGAGAGTTTTTTTTTAGTGAGTCGAGTAATTTTTTTTAATATTATTATTTATATATTTATCTGGTGCCTATGATCCGTATTGTTCGAGTGTCCATTACAGTGATTATTATGGAGCATTACTACAGAAACCGCCAGCATGGATACAATTATAGTCATCGGGATCGTTTTAGAGAATTTTTGTGTGAGATATGTGGTGGACCCCATTGGTCACATGATTGCTATTATTCACAAGGGGGTCGCACATACGAGTATGAAGATCATCGACCTTACTCGCAACCGTATGAGTCTCAATGTCAATCACCATCTATACGCGAGCTCGCCAGATTCACAGATGACTTTTGCAAAAATGTTTAAATAGTTGTGATCCTTGGGATCCAGAGCAAAGTAAACATATAACTGAATTTAATGAAGCTATTAGAAAAATGAATGAGAATTTCAGGGTATTGAGCGACTGGTTGGCCGAAGATCGAGATGAGCGTTTAACTAGCAGTACAGAGCAAATTGTTTCTGAGCCGGAACACACCTCGGAACTGGAGACCATAATGGACGATGAAGTCCCACCTCAGGTTCAGCAGAGCGTTGGCAGTGTTGGCTCAGATTATCGGTATTCCACGCTTTGGTACTGTGGATCCGAACCCATTGATGATGATTTTTGGGGTGATGAGGAGATAGAGGTAGTAGAGTTACCTAATAACACTGTGGTTGAAATTGAAGAAGGTGATGAGGTGATGCAAAATGCCACGGAGGAGGAGCACATTCCTTCATGGGAGCTGCAATTGCCATTGTTAAAAACCCGGTTCAACATTCTAAAACCAAGCACGTCGATATCAAAATTCATTTTATTCGTGACTGTTACGACCGGAGTTAATTCATCTTGAACAGGTCCACACTGATAATAATGTGACGGACCTATTTACGAAATCGGTCGGAACAGCTAGATTCAATGTGCTTGTATGGTTTCTTAAGATGTTACGTTTTGAAGACTGAGTATTTTTTTGAGGTTAAAATTTGTACATAAAATATTTTTTCTAGTCATAATTTCTGTACAAATTTCTGGGAAGAAAAAGAAAAAATACAAAAAGAGTGTGTGTGTGTGTGTGTGTCATAAAAAAATGTTTTATTCTGTTGCTTAAAATTATGTCGGTTACTCAAGTTCAACAGACATATCTCATATGTTTGGTCCCGTTATCAACTCTTGACTCACGGGATAGCCATTAACCTTAAAAGTGAAAGTGACCGGGGCGACTGAATATAAAAAAATTATTTTTAAAGATCTTTCACTGAAAATTATGCCGGCCACCTAAGTTTGAGCGACATATAATTTTATATGTTTGGTCCTATCATCTGCCTGTAGACACATGGGATAGCCATTCACCTGAAAACTGAAGGTGACTGGGGTGATTAACTTTAAAATTGTCTTCGAAGTTATCATTTGGAAAGTGATATTATTATTTAGCTAAAACTTATTAGAAGCTTAAAATATTTTCAAATGAAAATTGATCCAACCTTTGAAAAATGATGGATAAATTGATTTTGTATGCCTAACGTGTGAAGGTTATTAACCTAAAAAGGCTTTTGATAAGTCATTGATGTGTATAGTAGCTTTCTATGATGAGTAAAAGTTTGAAGTGATATAAACTAAATCTGCTAAACTTTTTGTGGAGAGTTATTTTGAAGATCTGTGCATGTCTCTAGATACATCTCTCCAAATGATAGGCAGAAAAGTAATTACCCAGTCATACACGAGCCCGTTAGTGTCTTGATCAACAAAATGTTATATATATAAAAAAAATTAATTTATATATATACATATATATATATATATATATATATATATATTGTATCATTCAATTATTTTATAAAGGCTTAAAGGGGCACCAGGGAACTACAGGGGTGGGGCATACAAGTAAGTCCTAAACATCCTAAATGTAAGGCTTGTAAGTCCGGATGACATGTAAGTCCAACGTTCAACCTTAAAGTCTAAAAATTATTTTGTATAAAGAAAATTCTTTGATCAAGCACTAGGGGGTTGGAGTCAAATTGGGGTGATCTGGGGAAAGCCAAATACGCTTTGAGAAGAGATAGGGACGTCATGGGTCTATAAGTGATGTCCATATTAGCTTTATGCCTAATTGAATCTAATCATATCACTGGCGCAATAAAATTCATACTAAGTTTCTAAATACCTGCTATCAACCTTTTCACTATGTCAAAATAATGCTGAAAATGGATCATTGTGAAAGTATCTTAATCAATATGATTTCATGTTTGGATATTTTCTTAAAAAGGGTTGCTTGTTTTCAAACAGCTGAAATTTGATCTCAATATATGTTAAATTTTCTGAAGGCTGGATAGTTAGATTAATTTTGTTTTCGTTTAGTTTTTTATTCTAATTTTATTTTATTTTTTACCTCATATTTACTCATGTCGAAACAAATGTCTTTAAGAAATTGATTTTTAATCGGGATTATTTTTTATCATGAATCCTTGACAAACTGCTTGTCCTTTGGTCCAACGGATGTTTTTGATCCAACAGACGTGAGTTCTCGGCTTAAAATAATTGTTCTTGGTCATATGTGTTCTCGGTCAGTTTCTGTTCTCGGCACAGGTTGATGTGACCTGGTAGCTTAAAAGGCACTCATTGCAACTTATTAATCATTTTTGAAATTTGCAACTTCCAATATCTTTCAAGATCTTCCGAAATCATAACTGTTTATTCATTCATCTTCATCCTTATGTTTTCTTCTAAGCTCTTTTGAAGGAATCATTGAGAAAGGTAAGTAATAATTAACCAGTATTTATTTTTGACTATGGAGTATTTCGGTTTTTGAGGTAACAATGGCGTAATCGATCTGTGATTATGGTGTGTTTCTTCGGTTTCTTGTTGAAGTTACTGACTGTTTTTGAGTTGTTAAACAAAGATGCAAGTTTGGTCATCAATGATGATCGGTAGAATGGTGAAGATGAAGAGTCATATGCATGTGTTCTTGATGGAGATTGACCGAAATCTTTTGGTCAATCAGAGAGTTCCGTGGTCAGCCGACATTTCAAGGGACTCACGTTCAAACTTTAATCGGAATTTTGTTTGCTCGATCAAAAGTACATCATATTCAATGTTCCTAAATCTATCGAACCTAAGATCCTCTACTGCTTTCATCAATCAACCTCATGAACATCTACTTGTAATGGCAAGTAGCATGACCTGTGCTGGATTACTAGCCGTGGTTAATATTACCGGAATAAAGGCACTAAATAAGGCGCTCAACTTCCAAATGTCTATTTAGAAGCCACAGTATATACGCCGGAAAGAAGAAATGAAGGTGTAGAAGCATGTTAGACGTTTACGATTAGCATTTTTGAAAAAAAAAATGGCTGAAATCAAGCAATAAACCAAGGGGGAGAATGTAGGGTCATATTTTGTGGTTTATGCTTTGTAGTATTGGATTTAGTTTTGGGCTTTTGCATGTAAACCAAGATCTGTTGATCTCGGTGGGCTTTAGACTGTTTTGGACCTAGTTGGTAGCCTATATATAGAATATATGTTAACGATATTAGGGTTTTTCGTTCATGTATTGTTATTCTCACCCACGTAAGTTGTTAAGGGTTTAAGCACCCGACGTATAATATACGTGTGTTTTGAAGCTTGTTCATTGGTTTTACGTGTGTTCTTGTTTGTTACTTAGAATCAGCTTGGTGATTAGTTTCCGCCTAATCATTAAGTATCTTGATATCACATTAAAAGATCCGTCACAGGACTTACAGGACGGGTATTACCCGTCCTAAATATTTCGGGTTTCGGGTTTTCCCATCAAGTTCGGGTTTATTATCGTCTGTAATATAAATGTGGCAAATGAAACGTGCGGACTATGTTTACACATATTTTCAAACACGCATGGGAAAAACTAGCGTCAGGGCCGGCTCCGAAAAAGCAAAAAAAAACTTTTGGGCCGAAGGCGAAAATTTTTTTGGGTCTTAAGTAAAAGAAGTATTTTATTGGGTTTAAATAGTCTAATTTTTATATGGGCTTACTTGGTTATAATTTAGGTTGTGTAAAAAACTTTTATATAAAATAAAGATTAAGCATGTCTCAGATGAGGGTAGAACCCACAACCTAAATTAGACCAAGCAAGTGGTTATGTTTTTGTGTTTAAACATTAAATATACATATTTTTTTTAATAAAAATACATACAATTTTTTTTTAAAAAAAAAATCTTGAGCCCAGCAGATGGTTAGGCCTGTGGCTGTCGACCACCCAGCCACACCCATGGGCCAGCACTCACTAGCGTGCTCTAGGATGAATTTGAAGTATTTATAAAAAAAAAAAAACATATCAAAAACCATGGATTTCGCAACTGAAATGTCAAATAAATAATAATAAAAAGCAACATCATTCTATATTCTACAAAAAGTTTACTCAAGTAAAATCTACGACAATAGAGCCATCTAACTTACCCAGCATTTCTTCATAAATCATCACAAGAGACTATCAATAGTACGCGATCCATTGTCACATGTGACACACCCCCAAGCTGAAGGCGGAAACGCCGGGGCGTGCATAGATTAGGTATTAAATGTAAAAACTCATTAAAATAAACAAACATATTATTCAAACAAAACACAATCTAAATAGAAAACATGACATAGCAAATTATTCATTAAACTTCTAAGTCTGACTCATCCCCTATATGAAACTTTAAGAATCTTCATAACTTAATTTCCATCACCTGAAAAACATATGAAAGTGTCAACTAAAAATAGTTGGTGAGAACACAGGTTTTAAATATGTTGAAAACATTCCATGTGTTAAGTTACTTGTAGACTTTTGTGATTACAACCAAAACTTTGACACGTTTAGCGAGTCGTCTAATCCATGATTAGACTATTATGTTTAATGTTTAACGATCGTCGAATTCTGAACACACAGTCCTCTACCCGAGGCATGCGTGGGCGGACCGGGCCAATAGATCTATCATCATACTACCACAGGCTTAACAAGTTAATGGTTGCATATGCGATTAAGTATACACTTGTAATGATCACACATAACGAATATTATGAAATAAAGCTTGAATAAAATAGCATGTGAAACAAATTGATTATGCATGTTTTCCACCCCAAAGTATAAAACGTTTAAAACCATGTAAAAGGGGCTATGAACTCACCTTGCTTGATAACAAAATATTTTGTTACATGTTATAAAATATTAATCTAGGCATTTTGGTTCTAACGTGTCATATTAATGATTAAGCACAATTATGATGAAATGAACATATGATCATATAATTACGCATATAAAGATAATGTTATTCAATAAATGACACATAATTCAACACTAATAAATGTAAACGATGAAATTAATACGAGAACTTTATTAAATACGAGCACAAAAGACTAGCCTTTTTGCAAGAAAAATCCATAGATGTTACAACATGCAAATCCCATTAAACTGCAGAAAACTTAGTTTATTTTCATGGAACCACTTTCGAAAAGATCAAAAAAGTATATATAAATAACAAAATCATATTTGGGGATGGTACAAATGAGAACCCTTAAATAGTTATGATCTCAAATGTCCATTAAAATATGTTCAAGGTGTCAAAATAAGTGGTTCTTAATTACTTAATGGTTCTCATTTGAACTTCCCTTATCAGACTGGTTGGTCAACAGTCAGCATATGGTTTGTTAAGCTACTAATTCACTTACAGAAGAATCATGTCAGACGGGTGAAACAATCATGGGAGATCATATTTGACACGCGCAAGGTACAAGCCACACGCAGGAGCAATTGGACCATTAGCGGTCACATTCTTAGCTTCCAGGATGCGTTCAACTGAAAAGATATGCCCACATAAGCTCAAAGAGAAGTGAAACACTCAAAAAAAATGTATCAGATCAAACCATTTGACTTGGCCCGTGTAACCCGTTAGGGATCAGACATAGCCAAATCAACCCATTAATTAGTAACTAGATTGAACTGGCCTGTTTGACATCTTTTTGATTTGGCCCATTTGCCCGTTCCAAACCAACCCATTCAAAAGTAAATAAGTCGAATTGTCCCATTCAGCCCTTTTGTATTAACTACACTTTTTGACTTGGCCCATTTAACCCGTTAGAGTTCAGACCAAGCCAAAATCAATACATTAGTAAGTAAATAAGTCGAATTGGCCCGTTCAGCCTGTCTTAACAGCATTTTTTTTTACTTGGCCTGTTTAACCCGTTAGAGATCACAAAAGCCCAAATAAACCCATTGAAAAATAAATAAATAAATAAATAAATAAATAAATGGGTCAAATTGGCCCATTTGTTCTCTTTTTGCACTACATTTTCTTGACTTGGCCTGGTTAACCTGTTTCAAGATCACACAAAGCCCAAATCAACCCATTAATAAGTAATAGGTCGAAATGGCCCCTTAATCTCTTTTTTTACTACTTTTCTTAAATTAGCCTGTTTGACGTGTTTTGAGATTAAAGATAGCCTTTAGTAAGTAAACACGTCAAATTGGCCAGTTCATCCTCTCTTTTTACTATGTTTTCTTGACTTAGCCCATTTAACCCATTGGAGATCAAACACAGCTTAAATCAACCCATTAATGAGTAAATAGGTAGTAAAACTAAGCACATTAGCCACTATTTTAAATACATTTATTTGACTTGGCCCATCTAGTCAACATGGCCCGAATAAACCAATTAATAAGTAAATAGATCGAATTGACAAAAGACACTAAATACTTACCATCTGAAACTGTTAGATCTCCAGTGCCAACAGATTTTAAAGCACCAACAAGAAGTCTCACCTGTATTCAACAACTTATAAAGTTAATTAGTACATTTTAGCAGGAACTCAAATGCACTTAAAGCATAAGGCTAACCTGATGGTAAAGAAACGAGCGTGCACGCGCAGTAACCACAAGGCAACGATGCCTTCTCCTCATGCCAAACCCTAGACTCGCCTCCCCAAAGGCTTTATTTTGATTAGATTTACAAAATAAATCAACATTTAAATCTAGTGTCTCTCTCTCGATTGTTGATGGGAAATCTGGTGATGGTAAAACCTCAATAACATTAAGTTCGTCTAAGGTTCTAATTGGTGATTTTGCCTGCCAACCATCATAAATTAAATCAGCATACACCAGTGTCAAGTGGTTCATATAATAGGGTGCATGAAAGATCAAACCGAAAAAACCAATCCCAAACAAAAACAGACTGTTTGGTTTTATGTTTTTGTTACAACCGAACTCTCGGTGCAGTTATGGTGTTGATGTAATTAAACCGAAAAAACCACACCAAACCAGATTTATAGATCTTTATTATGAATTTTAAGTAACTTATAAGTATTTAATGAGTGTTTTGGCCCAAATTATGATACTCAATTAACTAACATTTAACAAAAAGATTTATGACCAAATTCATTATATTGGGTCAACTTTTTTCAGCCCAAAAACTTCAAGCCCAAATGGTAAAATCCGAAACTGAACGTTTTTCAAAAAATCAAACACCCAATTAAAATTAATGGATCGATTTGAGAGATTTGTATATTACATTAAAAATTACAGGCAGTGCCTTTACTGATAAATTAAATACCCCCCCCCCCCCCACCCAAATAAATAAATACAGCATGGTTTCAGTTTTGAAATTTTATGGACTCACTTTTAGCAGTAAGCTCAAAAACATAAATATGGAATAAAAGATCACAAAGAAGATATTTTTTTTTCTTTAATCAACTACATACGATCAAAATAAGCACAAGCTAGCATACTACTTTGGCATTCTTATACAGAAAAAAGAGAAAAATATAAAAAAAGCGTTATTAAGTATTTCATTTGAGAGAAGACAAGAACCTGACAACCAGAAGCTCGAAAAGAACTGAAATCATGAAGTCCCACAAGAACCTTGCAAGCTTCCTTTAAAAACAACATGAATCAGAAATCAAAAGAAGTTGCAATTAATTTCCAAATTAACATGAACAATGCATCTCATAGTTCACTAACAACATATTAAATATCAACCAACCTGCATTGCTTGAAGATCTAACTCCTCATGTACATGCCATGCCCTATCTTTCTCAAATGTTGATATATGTTCTGGACCTGATAGCAGCCGGTAGAAGTAACTGCATTAACATGCACACTAAGCATATTTAAACAATGACATCAATGTAAAATGAGCACAAAACTATTAATAACTTACTAAAAGAAAATGCAGACACAAATATATATGACTACACTACAGTGTTAAGTGTGACAAAAAAGGTTTACAGTGATACCTACGTTCTCTCTTGAGCTTTATATCTAGCATGAAAATCAGGCGCAACACATCGAACATCAGTAATCATAATATCACCTTCATTCTTCTGTCTCAAAAGAATTCAAGAAACATCTCAGGATTAATGTAAACACCTTAAAACCGATACTGCTCTTGAAGATGATAAAAGAGACTGATCTTATAAAATGATGCTGATATCAACATTCTGAACATGGTACTGATTTAGTGTTTTTTATATGCATGCCTTGTAGGCACATATTAAGAGAAACCTTTTTCTTAAAAATGGTTTTTATGATTATATATTTATTAAAAAAAATGGAGGTGAAAATCACAAGAGCATTTAAACCATACCTGTAAGAAATGGTTAACAGCTTTCTTGACCACAGAAGGTTCATGAGGTGGCAACTGCACATTAATGAAAAGATGGGATATGAATATTTATAAAGCACAGGTAATAAATATTAGTTGCCTGATGAAGTAAAAGAAAGTAACTATCTTGGTTTTAAAATGTATTATGCGCTGATGAGATCACATCAGGTGTCGCGACGTGCTGCGATCCCCTGATGCGAGGATCACGCACTCTAAGTTGCATAATGTGTGATGTGCTCGATGCAGTCTGATGCGTGCGTTTCCAAGTTAACGTGATGTCCTGCATAGATTACGTGTACCTTATGCATAGACCAGAGTTACCAAAGACGCTCCATGAGGTGCGAATTGCGTATTGGAACGGAGTGTGCCGAAGCACAATACGCTAGCGTACCGAACGCTCATGAAATCGCGTACCAATTCCGATGGTACGTCGACCCAATTCGGAAATTTAGCCGATCAATACGATAATGAAATCATGTTTCTGGTGATGTAAAATTCGGCAATCGGATCTACTTTTTAGCGTTCCGATCGATTTTTTAGTGTTCCCGATCGATTAGGATAATGGAATTATTTAATTAAATAAATATTATATAAATTGGAACCATTTAATTGGAAAATTAATATTATATAAATAATGGAATTATTTAATTATGGAATTATGTATAATATTATAACTTTATAATCTGTTATGGAATTATGGATACTGTTTTTGCATAATATGCTATGGAATTTTAGTTTTGGGTATGGCATTTGATATCTGTCATGAAATTAATGTTTTGGTAATTATGTATTTTGGTAATTTTTGTTTTAAATTGGGTACACCGTACCGGATACCGTGGTACACCGTACCGGTTCGTACCGAAATGAACCTACCTCCTTCCATACCAAATACATCACCTTGAGCGAATTGCATACCCGTACCGGAGCGAACCACGATTTAGGTAACTATGGCATAAACTACTTGTACACATAGAGTTAAAGACTAATTTTTGTTATGCATAACCTTCCTTGGTGGTAGTATAGCTTTTCTTTTTTAATTTATTTATTTTAACCTCTTATTTTAGTATTTAAAAGTTAACAAATTAGAGTATTATCTATAAATATTTTTTTTGGGTATTTTTTAATAACAAACGCCACACTGTTACGGACTGAAACCATTGCAAGGTATGGGACTTGTCCCACATCGGTTGTATGGGCAACTAATGTGGAGTTTATAAGCCAAATGGGTTCCCTCACCTATCAGACTAGTCTTTTGTGTTGAGTTATTCTGTTTGGCTTGTAACATTGGTATCAGAGCCAACCTCGGAGTTGTGGCCCGCGGTATGGTGGCCTGAGGGAAGTCAGCCGTGACCAACATGGCCGTGACCAACGAGGACTCGGAGTGGTGGCCCACGGAGTGAGCCAGCCGTGACCAACGTGGCTGTGACCAACGAGGATGTTGGTCCTTAAGGAGGGTGTATTGTTACGGACTGAAACCATTGCAAGTATGGGACTTGTCCCACATCGGTTGTATGGGCAACTAATGTGGGGTTTATAAGCCAAATGGGTTCCCTCACCTATCAGACTAGTCTTTTGGGTTGAGTTCTTCTGTTTGGCTTGTAACATTGGTATCAGAGCTATCGGTTCTCGGAGCTTGTTCCGCTGATTATGTCGATTCAGAATCGGGAAGTTGATTCCACACTGAAGGCTCATGACAAGGCAATTGTAGATCTAAGATCTATGATGGAAGCAATGATGAAGCAGCAAGTGGAATTGACTGCTGCGATTACAGCAATGACTTCGCAACAGACTACTCTGGACAACGCCTCATCGAGCAGAGTTAATCAATCGTTCGACGCGGAAAGGACGAATTTCAGATCTATGAGGCTCGGTAAGATCGATTTCCTTAGTTTCAATGGTACCGATGTTGAAGGATGGATCTATCATTGCGAGCACTTCTTCGCAATTGATGAAACACCTGAGAATCTGAAACTCCGTTATAGTGTAATCATTTGGATGGAGATGCATTACAGTGGCATCAGTCACACTTGAGATCGAGCGGTCGGACAGTGGCAGAGTACCCATGGCCAGAGTATGTCAGATCTGTAACTAGTAGGTTCTCAAACGCCATGTTTGAGGATGCTATGGAGAATTTAGCTTCACTTTACCAGGATGGTGAACTGGAAGATTACTGTACAAATTTTGATAGATTGCTCAACAAGGTAACAATTCCTGAAGAATATGCTGTTAGTTTGTTCATTAAAGGCTTAAAACCAGAGATTAAATGTTCGGTTAAGATGTTTAAGCCTAGGACCTTACACAAAGCATTCGGTTTAGCTAGAATTCAAAACATGAATATGATTGCTTTCTTTGATAAGCTTGGCAGTTTTGATTTTAAGAGCTGGTCAAATAAACCTAGCTATTCTAGTGGTAATAAGTGGAACGATTCTAAGGCATTGGGACCTAAGAATGCTAGCAAATTACCTCTGTTACCTGCTCCTTTGCCATTGAAAGCTATAGGTTCTGCTACACCTGCTTCCAGTAGCTCTAATAGTAACACTAGAAGGTTATCTAGTAAGGAGTTGGAACAGAAAAGAGAGAAGGCTGAATGCTTTTGGTGCACCGAGAAATTTGTACCAGGACATAGATGTAAGAAGAAACAGTTGTTTATAGTTGAGGTGGATGAGGATGGTAGTTACGAAGAGGAGGATTTTGGAGAGAATCAAGAGCCATTGATATCTTTGAATGCTATTATGGGCATTCCTTCGTTTGCCACAATGAGAGTGCAAGGATCAATGGGTACAACGCAGTTATACATCCTCATTGATTCTGGCTCTACTCACAACTTTATAGATGTTGATTTGGCAAAGAAATTGCAGTGTCAGATGCAAGAGGTTAAGGGTATGAAGGTGACTATTGCTGATGGTAAACAGTTGAGTTGCAACCAGAAATGTCCCGATTTTCAATGGAGCATGCAAGGTAAGTGGTATACAGCTGAGGTATTACTCATTCCCTTGACAAACTATGATATGATTCTGGGAATTCAATGGTTGCTATTGCTCAATGATATATTGTGGAATTTTAATGAAATGACTATGAAATTTAGTATCAATGGGCAAGTTTATGAGATTAAGGGATTAGAAAATAATAAATTTTCACTGTGCACTGCTGAAGTTATGGGAAAAATGTTGCACAAGCGTGCACAATTGTCCTCAACACAATTATTCAGTATGCAGTTAATTCATGATCCTGATGAACATTTTGTCCCTAGCTCTAAGATACTTCAAACAGATCAGTTACAGGTGTTTGATTATCTTCTTAAGAAGTATGAAGATGTGTTTGCATTACCTGTTTCATTGCCACCTTCTAGGTCATTTGATCATAAGATTCCCTTGAAAGAGGGGAATCATAGTCTATTTTGTCAAAGGCCTTACCGCTACCCCACATTACAAAAAGATATAATAGAAAAAATGACGATGGAATTGAAAGAGGCAGGAGTGATTAGGGATAGTTGCAGTGAGCTTGCGGCCCCTGTGGTCCTTGTTAAGAAAAAAGATGGTCAATGGCGCATGTGTTGACTATAGGAGATTGAATGAGGCGACTGTTGAGGATAAGTTTCCAATACCTTTAATAGAGGAGCTTTTAGATGAGTTGGGTGATTCCTCTATTTTCTCTAAGTTGGATTTGAGATCCGGTTATCACCAAGTGAGGATGTGTGAAGATGATATTCATAAAACAGCATTCCGAACACATGAGGGCCATTATGAATTTTTAGTAATGCCTTTTGGTCTTATGAATGCCCCTGCCACCTTCCAAGCCCTGATGAATCATGTGTTCGAACCACTTTTAAGGAAATGTGTTTTAGTGTTCTTTGATGACATCCTTGTTTATAGCAAGGATGTGGAACAACATAAGAAGGATCTTGAGCAAGTTTTGAAATTGTTAAGAGACAATCAGTTGTTTGCTAAGAGTTCTAAATGTACGTTTGGGGGCCAAGCAGTTGAATATTTGGGGCACATAATTTCCGGTGCAGGGGTAAGTACAGATCCAAAGAAGATTGATGCTGCTGTGAATTGGCCTCCACCTCTAAATCTGAAACAAGTCAGGGGTTTTTTGGGCCTGGCTGGGTATTATAGAAGGTTCATAAAAGCCTTTGGAACCATAGCTAGACCACTCACCGATCTGCTTAAGAAGGATGCTTTCAAGTGGAGTGAGTTAGCATAACAAGCATTTGATAGTTTGAAGTTGGCTCTATCTACAGCACCTGTACTTGGTCTTCCAAATTTTGACAAAACTTTTGTCATCGAGACTAATGCTTCTGCTAAAGGTATCGAAGCTGTTCTCATGCAAGATTCACATCCTTTGGCCTACATAAGTAACACACTTTCACCTAAGCAACAAACCTTATCAATTTACGAAAAGGAATTGTTAGCTATTCTTTTTGCTGTGAAACAATGGCATTATTACCTCATTGCAGGTCGTTTTATTATTAAAACGGATCAGCAGAGCTTGAAGTATCTTATGGATCAGAAGATCACCGCACCCTTACAACACATTTTTGGTTGGCCAAACTAATGTGTTATGACTATAAAATTTTATACAAACAGGGTAAGGAGAACTTAGTAGCTGATGCCTTGTCTAGAGTGCAAGGGTCAACTCTATTCAACATCACTATTTCTACCTTGGAGCCTTTGTTATTACAAAAGTTGCAAGATAGCTTAGTGAGTGATATTGATATGCAAGCTATTGTTGATAAGCTTGCAAGGGGTGAACATGTTAAACATTTCACTTGGGATGGCCACTTGCTTAAAAGGAAGTCTAAATTGGTGGTGGGAAATCAGGAAGCTTTAAGGGTGGAAATAGTTCTGTTGTTTCATGAATCTGCTTTGGGAGGTCACTCAGGGTTGTTACAACCATTAACTATTCCTAAGTGGGTATTCTCTGATATCTCCATGGATTTTGTGGGTGGTTTACCAAAGTCACAAGGCAAGGACACTATATTTGTAGTGGTGGATCGGTTGACTAAGTACTGTCATTTGGCTGCCTTGAGTCATCCTTATTCTGCCAAGGATGTAGCTCAACTCTTCCTAGACACTGTGTATAAACTACATGGTTGTCCAGTGAGTATAGTTTCGGATAAAGATCCTATTTTTGTCAGCGGGTTCTGGAAGGAATTTATGGCTTTATAAGGAGTTGGTGTTGTTTTGTCTACTGCCTTCCACCCTCAAACAAACGGGCAAACTGAAATAGTTAATCGTTGTATTGAAGGGTATCTTCGGTGTATGGTGGTGGATAGGCCAAGTATTTGGGCCAGATTGTTGGCATTGGCAGAATGGTGGTATAATACCTTCTTTCACTCTTCCTTAAAGATGACACCATTTCAGGCCTTGTATGGGTATCCACCCCCCTTACATGTTCCTTATGTTCCAAAAGATTCATTGGTGGCATCTGTTGATGATCTTATGAGTGATTGTGAAGAAACTATCAAGCTGTTGCGAGCTACTTTGTTAAAAGCTCAAAACCGCATGAAGCAGCAAGCTGATAAACATAGAAGTGAGAGGGAATTTGTGATTGGTTCTTGGGCCTATTTGAAGTTACAGCCATATATGCAGAGCACTGGTCGTTTGCATAAGCATTCCAAGCTCACTCCCAAATACTTTGGGCCCTATTTGATTCTTGAAAAGATTGGGAAGGTTGCTTATAAACTGGATTTGCCTTCTGATGTGAAGATCCATCCTGTTTTCCACGTGTCTCTTCTTAAACAGGCTGTTGGGCCTCCCACCACTGTGGTTCCGGTTCCTGCTGATTCCCGGTTCCATTTGTTACCTGAAGCGATCATTGATCGAAGGATGTTGCAGTGTGGTCATCGGGCTACTCTAAGTGTGTTGGTTAAATGGCAGGGTAAAGATATGGATGATGCTACTTGGGAATTTATAGATGACTTGCAGTTGAGGTTCCCAGATTTTACTCCTTGAGGTAAGTCGTGCTTAAGGAGGGAGTATTGATGTGTAATAGTTGAGTACTAAAAGAATAAGGACTAGTTTGGTATTAGTCAATAGTTAGAGGGTCAATTGTGTACTTGTCTTGTTTGGTTGTTATATTCTGTTCCAGTCTGTAATTCACGTGTTATCCAATTGAATAGAAAATTTCCTCTTCTCCCCTAGCTTCTTCTCTTTCTACTCGTTTGGATCGTATCAAGTTGGCCCTTAAGGAGGGTGTGTTGTTATGGACTGAAACCATTGCAAGGTATGGGACTTGTCCCACATCGGTTGTATGGGCAACTAATGTGTGGTTTATAAGCCAAATGGGTTCCCTCACCTATCAGACTAGTCTTTTGGGTTGAGTTCTTCTGTTTGGCTTGTAACACACACGTACATCATGCTTGTTCATCGCGCATCAGCTCTTTGGCTCAATATGCATCGGAGCGCACGCGCATATTAAAACCAAGGTAGCCATTACCCAAATGAGCGGTTCAAAAAAGGTAAGACTTGATTACAAAGCATGTGAGATGATGTGAGAGACATATGGTTTGACTTCAAAGACGACTATCATTGCATACATCGCTTATTCGCTTACTATGAGCAACCATTTAATAAATTTTCATTCACGCTGTCTTTACTGAACCTCGAAAGGTTATATAGACAAGCACAGAAATAGATACTGATGTCAAAAAATGAACCAAGCTAACTACAGTCAAATTTCATCACTCTTTGCTAGGCAAGAAAACCCTAGCATAGTCACACTACCATATTCAACAATATATCCTACCCTGATAACATTAAAATATGTCAGATGCACAGAAAAAAATCCAACTTTATATGCAACTTACCACTTCACCAGGTTTCCTTTTGCTTATTCGTTCTACATCTACATGACAAAAATTTGATAAAGCATGTACTCCTGCATCCTGCATAACTTGAAATATCAGACCAAAATGAAGAAGCAGTGTTGTAGAACTGGCTAGGTAACTTATAAAGCGGATTTGATTAATAAGGTATAATTTTGTTAAATACTTCAAAGATGTTGACAGAAAGTTGAAAGATTCGGGCAGATTTGGGCTGCCTTTGACCGGCTACTTATTACCGAGTGCGGTTAGCCGATTAACGACTGATCAGTGACTAATACAGAATTTTACAACACAGTGAAGAAGATATATAAACCAGATGAATCTAAATTACAGTCCGACTCGAGCAGAATATCGAAACCGGCTGCCCAATGAACTTGTGAAACGCGCTCTAAGTCATTGATAACAATAATAATTATTAACAACTCATATTAATCTCAACGAAATAATAATAATAATAA
Source organism: Bidens hawaiensis (assembly GCF_021521415.1). Lineage (NCBI taxonomy): Eukaryota > Viridiplantae > Streptophyta > Magnoliopsida > Asterales > Asteraceae > Bidens > Bidens hawaiensis. Next base: position 40,181 of record NW_027496518.1, read on the forward strand.
TAATAATAATAATAATAATAATAATGATAATAAACATAAAGCTAAAAAGAAGTGAATTAATTAATTACCTGAAGAGCACCTACAACGGTCCGGCAATTAGCGGCTTGTTGTTGAGCACCAGAGAATCGAGTTCCAATGGCTACGCGCCAAGGTTGGGAATCCTAATATCCCATATGGCTACGCGCCAAGGTTGGGAATCCTCCTAATATCCCATATGGCTACGCGCCAAGGTTGGGAATCCTTCTAATATCCCATATGGCTACGCGCCAAACTTCAAGGTTGGGAATCCTCATAATATCCCATATGGCTACGCGCCAAACTTCAAGGTTGGGAATCCTCCTAATATCCCATATGGCTACGCGCAAAGGTTGGGAATCCTCCTAATATCCCATATGGCTACGCGCCAAGGTTGGGAATCCTCCTAATATCCCATATGGCTACGCGCCAAACTTCAAGGTTGGGAATCCTCATAATATCCCATATGGCTACGCGCCAAACTTCAAGGTTTTGGAATCCTCATAATATCCCATATGGCTACGCGCCAAACTTAAGGGTTGGGAATCCTCATACCATATGCTCACGCATCACATATGCTCACGCCTATTACACATGCTTACGAATCACATGCTCACACATGTCACAGTCTACACGCACGCGCACGCAACATCTGCGCGTGGCGCATAACACAAAACCAAAGTCTACGCGCACGCGCATGCAACATCTGCACGTGGCGCGGGACATAAAGTAGCTCGTAAGTCGCCTCACGCGCAGGCTTTATTATTCACACAGCTCATAAGACGCCTCGCGCGCAAGCTGTTGTTATTCTTACAGCCCGTAAGTCGCCTCACGCGCAGGCTTTATTATTCACACAGCTCATAAGACGCCTCGCGCGCAAGCTGTTATTATTCTTACAGCCCGTAAGTCGCCTCACGCGCAGGCTTTTATTATTCACACAGCTCATAAGACGCCTCGCGCGCAAGCTGTTATTATTCTTACAGCCCGTAAGTCGCCTCACGCGCAGGCTTTATTATTCACACAGCTCATAAGACGCCTCGCGCGCAAGCTGTTGTTATTCTTACAGCCCGTAAGTCGCCTCACGCGCAGGCTTTTTTTTCACACAGCTCAATTATTATTCTCAAAGCTCATAAGACGCCTCTCGCGCGCAAGCTTTATTACTTTCACAGCTCGTAAGTCGCTTCACGCGCCAGCTTAATTATTATTCTCAAAGCTCATAAGACGCCTCTCGCGCGCAAGCTTTATTACTTTCACAGCTCGTAAGTCGCCTCACGCGCCAGCTCAATTATTATTCTCAAAGCTCATAAGACGCCTCTCGCGCGCAAGCTTTATTACTTTCACAGCTCGTAAGTCGCCTCACGCGCCAGCTCAATTATTATTCTCAAAGCTCATAAGACGCCTCTCGCGCGCAGGCTTTATTATTCTTAGCTCGTAAGACGCCTCACGCGCAGGCTTTATTATGCTATAGCTCGTAAAACGCCTCACGCGCAGGCTTTACTATGCTATAGCTCGTAAGACGCCTCACGCGCAGGCTTTACTATGCTACAGCTCGTAAGACGCCTCACGCGCAGGCTTTACTATGCTACAGCTCGTAAGACGCCTCTCGCGCGCAGGCTTTATTATTCTTAGCTCGTAAGACGCCTCACGCGCAGGCTTTATTATGCTACAGCTCGTAAGACGCCCCTCGCGCGCAGGCTTTATTATTCACAGCTCGTAAGTCGCTTCACGCGCCAGCTCAATTATTATTCTCAAAGCTCATAAGACGCCTCTCGCGCGCAAGCTTTATTACTTTCACAGCTCGTAAGTCGCCTCAAGCGCCAGCTCAATTATTATTCTCAAAGCTCATAAGACGCCTCTCGCGCGCAAGCTTTATTACTTTCACAGCTCGTAAGTCGCCTCACGCGCCAGCTCAATTATTATTTTCAAAGCTCATAAGACGCCTCTCGCGCGCAGGCTTTATTATTCTTAGCTCGTAAGACGCCTCACGCGCAGGCTTTATTATGCTATAGCTCGTAAGACGCCTCACGCGCAGGCTTTACTATGCTACAGCTCGTAAGACGCCTCTCGCGCGCAGGCTTTATTATTCTTAGCTCGTAAGACGCCTCACGCGCAGGCTTTATTATGCTACAGCTCGTAAGACGCCCCTCGCGCGCAGGCTTTATTATTCTCAGCTCGTAAGTCGCCCCGCGCGCCAGCTTAATTATTATTCTCAAAGCTCATAAGACGCCTCTCGCGCGCAGGCTTTATTATTCTTAGCTCGTAAGTCGCCTCTCGCGCGCAGGCATTATTATTCTCAAAGCTCATAAGACGCCTCTCGCGCGCAGGCTTTATTATTCTTAGCTCGTAAGACGCCTCACGCGCAGGCTTTACTATGCTACAGCTCGTAAGACGCCTCTCGCGCACAGGCTTTATTATTCTTAGCTCGTAAGACGCCTCACGCGCAGGTTTTATTATGCTACAGCTCGTAAGACGCCCCTCGCGCGCAGGCTTTATTATTCTCAGCTCGTAAGTCGCCCCGCGCGCCAGCTTAATTATTATTCTCAAAGCTCATAAGACGCCTCTCGCGCGCAGGCTTTATTATTCTTAGCTCGTAAGACGCCTCACGCGCAGGCTTTATTATGCTACAGCTCGTAAGACGCCTCTCGCGCGCAGGCTTTATTATTCTCAGCTCGTAAGACGCCCCTCGCGCGCAGGCTTTATTATTCTCAGCTCGTAAGTCGCCCCGCGCGCCAGCTTAATTATTATTCTCAAAGCTCATAAGACGCCTCTCGCGCGCGGGCTTTACTATTCTCATAGCTCGTAAGGCGCCTCACGTGCAGGCTATATCATTCTCAGCTCGTAAGACGCCACTCGCGCGCAGGCATTATTATTCTCATAGCTCGCAAGTCGCCTCTCGCGCAGGCTCTCTTATTACATCTCGTAAGCCGCCTCACGCGCAGGCTTCATTATTTTTACAGCTTGTCACCATCATGGGGAAAACCTCCCAAAACTCAGACAATAAAGACAAGGCCAAAGAAAAGGGAAAAAACCGCCTCACACCTTATAAAGTCCAGCGCTCCACCTAGACGCTTGCGCGCCCAGGAGCAACACTGGACTTGGGGGGCTTGTAGGGGTATGGTACTAAAACCCGGTTCTACGACCCTAAATCTATTATGTTTGGCTTATTTTATTACATGGACTAATACAATGTTATTGGGCTGAGGGGGTTTTGTGGAGGTAACCCTAATTGGGCTAGGCCCATTAGGGTACCATGATGGTGGCCATGAGACTCTCTATATAAGGAGATCTCCACCTCCTTATTAGAGGTCATGCTCAATAAGAGCCACCACCACCTTTTTGTGTCTGTGAACAAGAAATCCTCAAGATATCTTAGCAGTCACCTCCACACCCCCGAAACCATTGCAGGTCTCAACACTGCAGGTCACCGGCGCTGCCGCAGAAGAAGAAGATTAAGACGTGGTTCGTTCATCTCGAAAATCCGTGGAAACATCGTCATAGATCAGGTAAGATTCATTTCGTGCTTCGACAGTACTCAATTGCAATAAAGTACCTCTGAATAGGGTTTTGAACCATTGTTTCATGTTCTTCGTCGGTGTATTTGAGGATCTTGAATGGACGTTGAGGGAGGCTTTCCGGCGAGTTGTTAGGCGGTGGTTGATCGTCGCCGGTCATTGTTTAACATTCGCCAGGGTTTTATCTTTTCAAGGGTTTTAGAAATGTTTTAAGGGAGTGTTTGGTATATACACATTAATAGCTATGTTTTCGGAGAAATGAACCGAACATTCGGTCAACTGTTTATGGATTTTAGGCGAGAAGTTTTTTATGTTTATTTATTTAATAAACAAACCAATTTGAGCAAAAAGATTGTGTTGGTATAATTAAATGAACGAGCATGAACACATGTTTCGTCCGTTTATTTATATTCGTGAACATTTGTTAATTTATGTTCGTTTATGTTTGTTTATATACTAAAAATATAATTAAATATTATTTGGATGATTTATCTACTTAATGGTTTTATATTAGTTCATTTGTGTTTATTTAAGTGTGTTCATTTATGTTCATGAACTATTCGTTTAGACCTTAAACAAACGAATATTAATAAACACGAGCATGTTAACTTTTTAAAAGAACAAACATGAACACAAATAAATGTTTAATTAATTGCTTGTATTTGTGTTCATTTAAAGTTAAATGAATGAAAAAATGGGTGGAAAATTTACTCTAAAAAAATTAAGTAAATTATTCGTGATATTACAATTTCAACTAAACTTTGGCTTTGAATGTTGTAAGTCTTGCGTTAAATTTTGTTTCTCTTTTCTTTCTTTCTCTATAATGTGACAGGTGTGTTTTAGCTTTCCACGTATCTCCTTTGTTCTCCTCTTCTGCTTCCACTTAATAGCCACTCTCTCTCTCTCTCTCTCTCCAAACTTTTATTCGGTCACCGCTCATCTGTCTCTTGGAGAAACCCTCCACCTCAATGTTGCTTTTCCACTGTCTTCACTACGCTCTGTCTTCCTTGCCATCGTCACTGTTGCCGGGTTCGATTTCCGGACTCTTGGTGACGGTGGTGTGGTGGCGATGGTTACCGCGGTGGGTACAACATCGGTGTTGTGGCAGACTTTGGCCATGGTGGTTGTTTATGTATTGTATATACAATTACAAAGATATGTGTGCTTTCACTTCTCTTTTTGATTTGCAAATGAAATCCTTTGGCCACCATCCTACCCGCGACAGTTGTTTCATTGTCTTTCGCCAAGGAACTACCATTTCAGGTCGTCTAGAAGGCGACTTGAGTTGATTGACCTAATTTTATTGTTTCTTTTGTAGAGCAGGTACATTTCAGAAAAGCAATGATGCCAAATTGAATCGAAAGTTTCTGGATTGACCTGATTTTGAACTTATCTTACGGTTATTAAAAGTTACGGCTGAAGTTATACGTAATAGTTACTTTTCATGTTCAGTTTGTGTTCGATTCACAAAATCTTATTTATGTGTTTCTTAAATTAACAATTTTTGTTTGTCTTTAGTATGTCTGAAGTGCGGCTATGGATTGATTGGATTATTTTTCGGTAATGGTTTTAGTGTTTTCCAGTTGCTTTCAATTTAGGGTTTTTGTCTTAGACGGTGTTTGTGGTGTTTGATATTATAAGTTCAATAAGTCTACCTAACTTGTCATCTCATTTATGTTCCATTTTGTTTAGTAGGACCGACAATGCTCAGCTCCAGTTCATATAACATTTGAGGTTGTTTAAAGAAAGGGTAAGGCTTTTCGATTCTTTTGAGTTTTTTTTTTAAAGGTCAGCCAACAAACACTATTATCAACCAATTAGTTTGTCAATTAGGGATTTTGTGTTGCAAATAATTTGGAATCAGTTTTGCATGCTCTCTCTGAACTCGCAATGAATTTCGAGCCCCAGCCACCGACCATGAATTCTAGGTGACTCATTTCAAATAGATTAGGCATTCATTTAGTTTTAAGTCATTATTGACATTATTAATAACTATGTAATTAATTTGATCAATTTTGTTTGTAGTTTGGTAGAAGTCAAGTTTTTAGTTTAGGCAAAATTTGGTTGGCAATTACGAAATTAAAAGTGATTATGAAGAAAAGGCACCTTCTGTATCTGATTGCCAACTTTGGTGCCTGCTTGAAGATTCAGATGAAATCAAGCATTTCAATTTCATTTGCTTCAAGTGTGATGGTGAAATTATTCCAGTGAGTTGCCTTTAACTTAAAAGTATGTTTCTACCATTTGGTTGTATAAATTGGGATTCTATTGAGAGTGGTTTTGTAGTTCTACATTTGTCACACATATACTAGAATTCGCCTCATTTCATCATTTGACTAATTGACCTGGTGCTTTTGAGTTTCAAATTGGTCTTGATTGTCATTACGGACCTGACGAGATTTGTCACTTATATATACGTAAGCTTACCAGACACTATATAGTTTATCGGACACTTTAGGCTGCTCACCATCAGCAACTGCTTTTTATGCAGCCCACAAAATGCAAACCACATAGATCTGTTGAATACGAAATACTTGGTCATAAACAAGTAACCAAAAAGGATGTTTTATTATTGCTAAACTTCATACGTAAAAAAACTACGCCACACCGCCGCATCACGACGGGTCATCCAACTAGTTTATGAACATTTTGTAGAAAAACAAGAATATGAAGGTTACGAGTTTGATTTGTGAAGAAACTTTCATTTGTAAATAGAAGGTAAGAACGTGTATCTTAGGTTGGCCCGACACCTTGGATCTCACGCATTTGTGGGAGACTCGTGCTCTGTCTTTTCCCTATAATAAAACATATTATATGACTCACCATTGCGCCTTGGATCTCCCGCATTTGGGAGACTCGTGCTCTGGCTTTTCCCTTACAAGGCCCCGAGCCCGGTGGCCCTACTATTGGTCGTGTTGGATTTACTCATTCACATAGTTCTAAAATCAGAGTTAATTAAAACCATTCACGGAAAATAAAAAGTCAACCATTCTTACAAAATGTAAGTACTTGTTTTGAACAAAATAACATAAGTCTTAACGATAAACATAATAACACGTGAATCTTCTTTCTTCGATGCCAGTCTTCACTATATTTGCCACGTGTCTCCCTTTAAACAACCTGTCTCATTCTATTCACCTGTGTGCATACTAAAAGTCAGCTACGCTGAGTGAGTTCTAATTAATCAATTAACATACATTACATTCATATCCTTACTTATACATATCCGTTTATACGTATCATACTTTACTTACTAATATTTCTTTCATACATATTTACGTGCATACATACTTACATACTTTCTTTCATATCGTCTTCCTTTATAATTTCTATACTTGCATTACTTTCTTATTACTTATTCCTTTCTTATTACTTATTCGTTTTGAAGAGCATTTCGCCCTACATACCTCAGATATTATTAGGGTCCGGTGCCCTCCATACCTCGGATATTATTAGGGTCCGGTACCCTTCCTCGTACCATACAACCATGCATATGTTTGTTACATATCTTTATTAATACATGTACAAATAAATATATTTATATCTGCGTTCAGCTTAATCATTCTATATAGTTCAACAGACATACACAAACAATCATCTAATAGTAAAACCCTGAAAACATGACACGGAAAGGGGCTAGAACTCACCTGGATCCTGTTACGCTCGGAGTTAATAGTAAAACCCTTCTTCAACTAAGCACGGCTAACTGTTTAACAACGTACGAGTATTAACTTTCTAGTTTTAAAGATCTTATAATTCTAAGTTAACGGAGTTAACTTTTAAGTTAACTAAACCAAACTTATTATCTTAACGAAACCGACTTTATAACTTAACGAAACCGACACCGAACTTGTCGGGTACGTAACTGATCTTTATAAGTTAGGAACCGTTTTTAATAAGTTATTGACTTCTTTAACGAACCGGGTTAATGATTTCTTAACGAGCTTGTAGGTTATGATTCTTAAATGAGTCGGTTCTCAGGTTCGGTTTCTGTTTCTATTTGGATCGGATTCGGGTTAAGTTCCATAATTTCATTCAAATCAGGTTCGGGTTCCCTTTGGATCATTCGGCTAACACATTTGGATCGAGTCTGTTTGTTTCATTTTATTAGGATTCGGATCGAGTCCCCTTTAGGCTCACTCGATTCATTTGGATCGAATTACCCTTTTCAATCCTGGTCGGTTCATCTGGATCGAGTCTCATGGCCTCACTCGACTCGTTATTTGAGCCAAGTCCCTCCCTCACCCATTCGATTCGATTACTCGGGTCGAGTGCCCCTATGCAATCGACTTGAATCGAGTCGACCTTCCTTGATATCACTCAACTCGAGTCGAGCATTTGATTCCATTCGGCTCGATAGGGTGGAATCCCCTATCCACTTCGAGTGAACTTTTGAGCCGATCACCTCATTCCAGTCGACTCCCATGTCCCCAATTGAATGGATTTTGAGCCGAGCCTCTATACTCTAGCTAATCGAATTTTAGCTCACTCCCACTTTCCACTCGACTCGAGTCGATTCCTTAGGACTCGTTTGATTGAAATTTTGGATTGGGTTTATCATGTCGTTCGAACCAAATAGGGAATCGGGTTTTATAACCCTTGTGAACCGGTTTGGGTTCGAGCCCCGTGTTTTGCTTGAACCGAAACAAAATCATTTGAACCGAACTCCAATCCATTTACACGGTTCAAACAATTCAAATCGTGTGAACTAGTTCGTTTCGTGTTCTAATTACAAGATTCATTTGTCTTTTTTTACTTCATAATAACCAAGAAGAAGAAGAATGAAAAGGATTAACTTTAAACATATAACATACCTTACTTGGTCTAAAATGGATCTCGAACAACTTGAAATTTCCTAGATGAATTCTTCTTAGTAAATAGAAATCAACTGCTAGCTCTCTTGGATTCAGAATGATATGAGATAGAAGTAAGGTTTGTGTGCACAAGAGGGTGAAATGTACTTTGTCATTGTTGTGTCTGTCTCTATTTTTATCCAGGTTTTTGTTTTAGTCATTGTAATGACAAAAGACGGAAAGCTTTCGATATAGAAGTTTGATGGACAGAAATTTGGTTGGTGGAAGATGCAGATTGAGGCGCTACTTTGTCAGAAAGACTTGGATGTAGTGCTTGAGGATAAAAAACCAGAAAAGTTGTCTGAAGTAGATTGGAAGAAGTTAGACAAGAAAGCTAGGGCTTGTATTACATTGTCGTTGTCGGAAGATGTGGCGTTTAAGATCATGAAGGAAACCACAGCACGTGGTATGATGGAGGCACTATCCAACATGTATGAGAAGCCTTTGGCAGCGAATAAAGTCTATCTTATCCGAGAGCTAGTGACAACAAGAATGAAAGAGGGTGGTTCAGTTACAACGCATATCAATAATCTTAATTCGATCTTGTCCCGCTTAGTGTCAGTTGACATTAAGTTTGATGATGAAGTTCAAGGCCTATTGTTATTATCCTCTTTGCCCAACAGTTGGTCGCAAACAGTGACTGCGGTTTGTAGTTCGTCTACAAAAATTACTTTTGATGGGATTCGAGACCTAATTCTGGGAGAAGATTCAAGACGCAGAAGTTCAGGTGAATCATCAGGCAATATGTTAGTCACAGAAGGTAGAGGTAGGGGGAAACAACGAGGCAGTGGGAGTAGGAAGAGGAGTCAGTCTAAGACTCGTAAAGATATTGAATGCTAGGGTTGTAAAGAGAAGGGACACTTCAGGAATCAGTGTCCAAATGGTAAGAAAGAGGTGAATATTACAGAAGACGACACAGATGACGGGGTCAGTAGTGATGAGGCTTTGATTTACAGTGTTGAGAGTAACATTGATGCTTGGGTGCTGGATTTTGGTGCATCGTTTCATGCCACTCACTGTAGTGAAACGATGAAAAATCTAAAGTTTGGGGATTTTGGAAAGGTTCGACTAGCTAACGATGATATTTTAGAGGTTACGGGTATGGGAGATATTGATTTGATAACTTCAGCCGATACTTCTTGGACATTGAAAGACGTGAGGGTTATTCCAAGTTTGAAGAAACGCTTGATTTCAGTTGGGCAGTTGGATAACCAGGGGCACGATGTTAAGTTCGGGAATGGGCGGTGGAAAGTAATCAAAGGGAATCTCGTGGTTGCTCGTGGCAAGAAAATGGGTTCATTGTATATGGTCGACATGTCATCGAAAGGAGTGGATCCAGTTTTGGTGAAAGACAAAATCCGGTTCACAGAATCCCGTGGGCAGAAGAAGGTTCGTTTTGCAAGTAACAAACCCAGAGCCAAAGTGAAGATTCAGGATGAACGAGCTAGGAAGGTTAAATCAGTTGGGGGACATCGTGACAGTGGGAGCACAGGCCGTGTTTCAGTTATAGTTCCAGGTCAATAGTGGATTAAGAAAACCAGTATTCCAGCTGTAAAAGTCTCTCTAGTGAATTACTTGTTGAATATGGAAAGTGTTTGTTCTCAGGTTATCTCAGGATCCGGTAGTTCGTTACAGTAGGAGCCGGTAGGGACAGAGAACGGGTCAGGGGCAATTTTAGCCGTGACTCATGTGTTGGAGGTCCGGGGTGCTTCAACGAGCCTTCAGGTTCATTGATGAGAAGGCGGTGGCAACTAGAAGAAGTTTAATGTTCAGATTACAGAAGTACAATCAGGAGTGCAGACGAGAGTATTCAAGGCCTCCGAGTGGGAGATTGTTGGGTTCGTAGGCCTTGTTGGCCCAGTTTATTATTTGAAGTCCAAATGGCAGATGGGTATAGGGTGGCCAGACCGAAGTCCGGCCCAGTTTAGATTTCTTGTTCAATAATTTACAAACCCTAGACTAGTCTCTATTTAAACAACAATATGTATTTGTAATCCCTTGTCACACAATAAAGAAATACCTGGTTGCAGCCCGTGGACGTAGGTCAGTTTAGACAGAACCACGTTAAATCCTCGTGTTCGTTTATTGTTTTCGCATGTGTGTTCGGTTCGTGTGTGCGTTTAATCCTAACAATGAGTGTGTGTCTGATGATGATGATGAAATGATGAATATGATAATAACTAGGGTTTTAGGGAATGTTTTGGACTTAAATACTCTTAGGCCCATAGGCTTTAGGCCCATAATCACCTTAACTCCATAAACGACCCTATGCTTATCCTTCCATACTATTATTATTTAATCGAATTAAATAATGACACACGACATTCAATTAAATAAAAGCTTATTTTACTTTATTTAATAACTAGATTTTATAACCCGCGCGTTGTGCGGGTTTGTGTCTATACTACAGTTGTAAACTAAGAAGACCGTAAAGGGTCGTTTAGACCACCTCGCACATGAAAACTAATATATATATATATATATATACAATCGGACTATAATAAAACTCGAAATGTAGCTCACATCTCTATTATGGTTATTGGCATTCCAAATAACGAAGCGTCATCAATCCGTTTTATGTCAATCTTTCCATACTCCCAAGACATATAGCATGCAGCTTCCTTTCAAACACCACCATATACAAAAACAAATACATTTACATCCAATAAAGTTGAGCAATATGAAGATAAATTGTACCTCAGATAAGATTTGCTCACTGAGTCTTCCATTCTCCTTGTAATTGACCCTGCAAATCTGTTTCCAAAACATTAGAATTAAGTATGCCTACATAACTATGTGCAGTCTTTCTTATTACGTAAATGTTTTTAATTGCATCTTTTCATGTTAATTGCGTATGCAGACATTCTTATTTCTTAATATGTATATATGTTATATTCTTTTGTGGCCACATAAAAAGAGTTTTAACGTTTTGTTTACTGTGTACCATTTATTTCATAAAAAAAAGCCTGTCCACATCTCTTAAAGATAAAACCAAAGCGGAAACATGAGTTAAAGCAAAGTTTTAACCTTGAAGATTTGCTCCACAAACCATTTTGGTAATCTTCCTCCTGGTGAGCAGTGAACCTGCCTCCAATTTCAGCTGATAATTATTTGGTTCTTAGGTTACGAATGTCGAATAAGATTCAACCTGAATCCTCCCCAGATGAAACATATTCGTAAGATCATATTCGGCTGGTTAATGGTGCAAAACAGTTGGATCATTCAAGTTAATAAATTGAAACTACAAGTTAATATTTGTGAATTAAGATGATGTCAAAGTTCAGCAACAAAACTTAACCTGAAGAAGCTGGTGCTCGATCAGTTGTCTTTAAGGTTCTGTACATCTGCAAAGCAAAACAAAAGAATGTTAAGTTTCTTAAAACATTGGCCATATATTATATTTTGGGATTTAAGGCAAATGTCGAAGATGTCAACCCACAGCCAAAAAATCAACACAGGCCAACAGACCACCACCTAGGGCTTCCTAACAGAAACATGCAGCAGTAGCTCAACCACCTCCCCCACTCACGGTCAAACAACCCACAACAAAACGGCCACTAAAAGGAACAGTAATAGGCCACGGGACCATCACCGCCACCTAGGGTTTGGAAACAGAACCTGGTAACAGTGTTGGTCAATTACGTTCCCACTCTCTATGCACGGAACTAGTGCAGACATCAAACTTTCTATAGAAACATTAATATACTTTTATTTGTTGTGTTGCTCATAAGTTAAGGTTTGATGGCTGTTTTAGGAGCAAATTGTTGTAATTCTTTTTCTGTTTAAAAAAAATAGCATACTTTGAATATATATATTTTATTTTCTTCAAAAAAAGGGAATAGATAAGTCAAACAAAATAATAATCTGTTAAAAATCATAGAATAATATAGCTCAATCAAATTAACCACTTAACTAATAAGTAATAACCTGTTCTGACGGTTAACTCAACAAAACCGTCTGTTTAAACATAATTGTTTATGGCCAGTCAATAGTGTAAGCAGCAGAAAGACTTGCAAAAATCTGTACAACAATTTGTTCTGCAGTTAGATAATTTGTTTTTGACCCAATTTTAGTTTCATTAAACGTAGACGAAACGCAAATAATCCTGAGCCGACAACCACCGGAAACATACAAAATCAGTTTAATGAAAAAAAAATACCTCAATCAATTCTTTGCTCGCAGGTGCTGCTCTTATGTTGGTACTTTCCTGCATTGACATGAGAATTAATATGGAAATTTGGTATTTTGACACAAAAGTCTATAAATACCTTAGCTTAAACCTACAAATTCATACTTGAGCCTTTACATGGGCGTGCTGCAAAACCATCCAACAAAAAGTACTATTTTCCACTAAACCTTAACCGGGAATCCTATAAACATAGACAATAACGAAAATTGTTAAACCGCACTAGAGATGTTCAAAACGGTTTGGGACTAGGAACCGGAACCGGTTCCTAACCGGTTCCAATATTCAAAACCCCATTTTAAACCGGTTCCAGGCTCGAACCGGTTAGGGAACCGAACCGGTTCTCCCACCCTCGGACCCCTAACCTATCTAACCGGTTCTTACCGGTTCCTAAACCGGTTCCTGTACTACAACCGGTTACAGTGTAAAAAATTTTATTTTTTTTTTCGTTTTTCGTTTGCGATTTGGATTCTAAACTACGATTCGTATTTGTATAACATGAAAAATAAAAAAAAAACAATTAACATAAAATTCATTTTATTTACTTTAAGAAGTTCAAAAAAAAAGGTTACATGTTTTAAAATCTTCAAAAACAAACTAACAAAACATTAAACTTATAAATATAAAGTTGTGACATATTATTTCTAGAAAAGCCTTCTTGTTCGTCGTAATTATTGAGCGGCGACTTCTTCCTCGGAATTACTTGTAGAAATGCCTTCTTGTTCGTCGTGCACTCGAACATCAAGTGGTGTTTCATCTTCGAGAGTGGTTACGTGTTGAATACGATCGATTGAGTCCAAATGATCCTTTAAGCAAATGCACATCTCCACCGACTCCGAATTTAGTCTTGTTCTTCTCACCGATATTACCCTGCCACTAAGAGAAAAAGCGGATTCCGAAGCTACCGTAGAAGCTTGGACGGTTAGTAAATCACGGGCCATGGTGGCAAGAATCGGAAACTCGGTTTCCTTTACCTTCCACCAAGCCAAAACATCAAAAGTGCCATATTCCTCTTCGGATAAACCGGTAGTGTAATCATTTGCACTATACCTTCCTAGTTCGCTTGAAGGGGTGTTACCCCTTTGTTTTTTAGCCGTTACGTTGCGAACGGTGTTCATAAGGCTAATCATGGGATCTCGTACTCTAGTAGCACTTGAACTTGATGAAGACCCCCCCGGCATAGGCATGTGTATGTTTGACCCATATTTATTTAAATAAAAGTCATACATAAATTTAAAATTCAAGTTAAAATAATTTTTTGCCTCTGTTGAAAAGTTTGGGTCAACTTCATGCATATCTAAGGCTGAAAAAATTTCGTCTATCACACATTCAACCCCCGTAACATTTAACATTGGGTTTAAAGCGGCGGCGCAAGTAAAAACCGGTGGCAATTCAAGAAAGTATTTTTTTAATTTAAACTTCATTGGTAATATGATGTTTGAAAACATTGGACTTTTATTTTCAAATTCTTTAAGATTGTTAACCATTAAAAATAACTCCGAAAGAACCAAGGGACTTGTCGGATAATACGTTCCCGATAGTTTCGTAGTTGATGTTTTAAAAACTTCAAGAAAAGTCGATAAGTCATTGATAATTTCCCATTTCTCATTTGAAAAGGGGATTGCCAAATCATTCTCGGCAAGACTAGAATGAAACATTTGTAAAGTTTCTCTTTGTTCCAAAGCACTTTGAAACATTATGCAAGTGGAATTCCATCGATGAGGTACATCCCAATTAGCTCCCAAAGCTTTTCTTCCCGTATCTTTACAAAATTTTCTATATTCCATTTGTCTTTTTTTACTTTTCTTAAAAACTTCATGTATCATTAGTCTAAAATCGTTTATAACCGATGTAACCTCATCCGAAGCAAGTCCGTCTTGCACGATTAAATTAATGATATGTGCAACACACCTTGAGTGAAAAAATACACCATTGCAAATCGGCGTATATTTTAATTTTAATTTATCAACCGCCGATATATTATTCGACGCGTTATCAAATGCCATTGAAAATATTTTATTTTCTAGTTTATAAGTTTTTATAACATAATCTAAAATTTCAAACAAATTATCTCCCGTATGTTGATACTCAAAGAGTTCGAAAGCAATGGTGCGTTTCATCATTTCCCACGATGACGGGTCTACCCAATGAGCGGTGACACAAAGATAAGATTCGGGTAGACCATGTGGAGCCGACCAAACATCACTAGTTAAGTTTATTTCCGTATTTATATTTTCAAAATATGCAATTAGTACCTCTTTGGCCTTCTTCCACAATTTTAAACAATAACGTTTAAGAGTATGACGACTTACGTGAGTGTATTGTGGTTGAAGCGTATCTCGAATCATGGCGGTTAAGCGAGGGTTGTCGAAGTGGCTAAACGGCAAAGCTTCTTGAATCACAAACTTCGCCATACGATCTTGAACTCGATCAATTTGGTATGTAAATATTCCGCCTTCACTATCCATTTGCGTTTGTTGCGAATCGACGTTCTTTTTCAACGCCTTGCAATACGGTTTTTCGATGTGTTTCTTCAAATTTGAATTCGAAAGTGGGTTTAAATAAACCCCACAAAACTTGCACCGAGCCTTCAATGAATGGTCACTCAATTCAACCAAATCCCAATTGCACCAAATCTCTTGATTACGATTATGAGGTACAATACGAACGAAACTTGGTTCGGCGTTGGAACCTTGACCAACCGATGATTGTGAGGCAGCCATAACAACAAATATGAATATAGAAGAAGAGAAAACAAGAGATTATACAACTCAAAACGTTGTAATAGCGTTTTTTTGCGTTCGGGTTTGCGTTTTGAGTGTTGTGATGAACCCATGACACCAAATACCTATTTATACTAGTAGTGGGGTGCTTGGGGGAGCCAAAAAACGGCTATTTTTGACCCCAACGGTCAAAAAACGGCCAAAAAAAACGATTTCCAACGGCTATACTCGATCCAACGGCTAGAACCTGTTAGGAACCGGTTCCGGATGGAACCGGTTCCTAACCGGTTCCGGTTCGGTTCCGGTTCCTACCCGCCCCCACTCAGAAATGCAAGAACCGGTCACGGATCATCTGGTTGAATCAGATAGGGTCCGGTTCCTAAAAAAACGGGTAGGAACCGGTTCGGTTCCGGTTCGGGCCCACCGGTTCGGTTCCAGGAACCGGTTTATTTGATCATCTCTAAACCGCACTGACATTCAAAATAGAAAGTAAATCGCTCGTATGAAGAATAAAAAACTGATTACCTGGCCTTATAAGAAAAACCAACAGTAAACCTCCTCATCATCGGAGTGAATGTTCTTGGCCAACCTCCTCATCTTTGTTGATAAAGTAGTTGCAGACTCGAATTGTTAGAGACGAAGATGAACACTATTTGCTTTGGTTGATAATAATACCTGAAAGCGGTGGAAGAGAATAAGTGCAGGTGTGACAGAAGGACATTCAGAAGACGTGTGGCAAGGAGTGGAACAAAGGAGCAAACTGTACCAACATGGCCTGAAAGGGGCACCTTGTAAAGCCTTCCGTGCAACTTCAAAGCAGTCAATAAGTTAATATATAGTATAATATAATTCTCAAATGTGGATGTTACATCCCGATAAATAAATATGTTATATGACTTAATATTGCGCATAAGTAAAATAATTTTAAATATAAGTATATATATATAAAATTGTATGGAGCATAATAAGTTGGGTTCGGGTTATTCGGGTTCAGATCGGCTTAGTTTGGTTTTCGGGTTTAAATGAAGAAATTTCAAATAACATATGATAATGTTCAAAAGTCCGAAAATTAACTATAAAACATAATATTTTAATACCAAAGACTCCAAATCAAAACGCTTCTATTAAGAAAAGACACTAAATTTTCGAGTTGTTCGGGTTTTTTGTTGAGAAAAAAAATGACCCACCCGATAGCTGGCCCATTTAAGTTCGTGCTGGTAGGGTTCAGGTTATTCGGGCTCAAGTTTTCAAATATTCTCTAATTCGGGTTCGGATAGCTTAAGGTCGGTTCAGCATTCGGGTATGGTTAAAAAACACACCTAATGGAAATAACTTACAAGTTAAAATGTTAAATGCAAGTATGCAACAATGAGCATGAAAAGATGATCGAGTGCAGATGGTGAATGGTAAAACTTACAAGTTATTAACTCGATATAAAATGAGAATGAGAAAAGTAAAACGTAGAAAAAAGAAATACAACCATCTAACCCCATATGACACAAGAAAAACAACTGCAAAGTTATTAAAGCTGGGTATTAAGAAGCAGTGTAAAAGGGCGTTTGGAAAACAAAAAAAATTAAGGGATTATAACAAAAGGGATTGAACCCGACGTGAATCGAACACGCAACCTTCTGATCTGGAGTCAGACGCGCTACCATTGCGCCACGGATCCCTTTGAGTGCTATCCGTAAATAATCTATATAACCGACTTAATTTTGTTTTTAATACACTCATAATACAAATTTATTTTCAAATTACTTCATAATTGATCGATTTCGATAAGTTTTCCAGTTATATGATAAATGTGTTACGTTATACAGTGTACCTGTCACACCCCGACCATGACGGAAACGTCGGGACGCAACCGATTGTTCATCGCACACGACACTATTAAGTGACAATATTTAATCAACTCATTTAAATTCATAAAAACACAAAGAGTCACATAACTTGTTCATACAATAACCGAATTCAAATCATAGTAAATAATATAATGTTCGTTTTGCTAATATCCTAATAGCCTCGATAACGTTTTTTCTTCAAGTCCTCGAGTCAACCTAAAGTCAAACCTGTAACATTGCATAAATAGATTTTTGTCAACACAAAGGTTGGTGAGCAATTTCATAGTTTTTGAACAATAGATATATAATATGAAATTCCACAACTTGTATACAAAACAATAAATAATAACAACAATTTAGATAAATGAAATCGTTAATAAGAATACATTAACGCACCTTTCTATAAGGGGAAGCCAAATATACTCAGATTTTGTATGAAATCGTTAATAAGAATACATTAACGACATCTTTCTATAAGGGGATGCCAGATATACTTGGATTTATGAATCAACCATCCAAAAGCGGTAAACACATTAGCACTCAAGCATATAAGCATATAATCACCAAATCGAGCATTTATTTAAGTAAAGTATACAATAAAGTTTGTGGTTTAAGACTCAAGTATAAATCATTTGGATTTGAATAAGTTTGCAATGTCACCCCCAAAATATAAAAGAGTGAAAACGGGGGATGAAAGTACTCATATTCAAGTAATAAACTTGAAAGATTTGATGATTTGGAGATTAACCGGAGCGATGAGTTTAACGAACGAAGCCTAAAGGAGAAGAAGTCTTGTATTAGAAAATTTGTCTTGGAAGTCTTTAAACGAAAATAAATGATAAGAAATGTAAACAATTTAAAGTTTAAGGTTTAAAATGTAAATATTTAAGAAATTATAATAATAGTCCTTTAAAAATGTAAGTTTGCTCGAAACCGGGTTAAAGTATCTAGCCCTTAATTTTACTCAACCTATGTTAAGTAATAAGGTGGGTAAAAATGCAAGAAAGCAAGTCCCTTTATAATATAGATACTAAAACGGGTTTTAACGAGTGTTCGGGTGGTCGGTTCGGGTCTTGGTGACTTGACCAAACCCAAAGTCAACTTTCCCAAAATAATAAATGTACGAGATAACTCAATAAATCTTAAAGAGACTTAACCAAGTATGTAGTTCTATTGTTTTAGAACTAACAACGTCCGTTAAGCGAGTGTTCGGTTTAATCGGTCCAAACTTTGTTATAAGATCAAGTTGGATTCAACATTCAGAGTACTTTGTGAAAATAATTAAAATCAGTTTATAAAGTATTTTTAAAGAAATATATAAGCTTTAATGGTTAAAAACACACTTGTGTGTCTTAAGCGAGTAAACTTGGTTTAGTTCGGTTCGGTTTGGTTTGGTTCGGTTTTTATCTTGGAATAAGGCCAAGAATGGTTACCACATGTCCAAACATCATAGTACTTGTAAAATAATTTATAAATAATAATACCAAAGTTTTACATACAAAAAGTCAACAACAAAGTCTTTAAACGAAAGTTCGGTTTCCGGTTCGGATCTTGTTTCGGGATAAGACCGAGGTTAGATTCTAGAAACCCATAACCATGGAACTAATTAAAATGATTTTAGAAACTCAAATCTTACATAAAACATGTTTATACAACTATTTAAACAAACTAGTAAACAAGAGTTCGGCTTCCGGTTTGGAGCTATTTACGGAATAACCGAGGCTAGTCTCTACAACCCCATAACCATGTAACTCAAAATGTAAAATATAACTAAGATGAGCAGAAGTTAAACAAGTATAACAAGTTTGATAATTAGATGCAGAAAATATATATAATCAAGGACTACTACGAGTCCTCCTGTCACACCTGTTAAGCGAATTGCGGAAGCGTAAAACGGAAATGCAACAGATACAACTGGTATCAAATACATTGTTCATAAAAAAACATTACTAACTAATTTACAATATATCACATCGTTCTAACATCTTTTACAAACTAGGTGATACAATCAAACCGGTTCTTCAATTACTTTACTTCTAACTCAAATGCTCACGACATCAATCACCAATTAGACACGTAACGCACAGGAAATTACTTCTCATATCTGATTACCTGAAAAGCATGTTAAAACAGGTCAACAACGAATAGTTGGTGAGTTTCATAAGTTTTAACGAAATCAGTTATGCGCACCATACAGTCATAGTTTGTATGTACACGCGTATATAAGAAAATGTATTTACATTTATATATGTATATCACGTCTTTGTATACTGATATATGTATGTGTATAAGTTTATGATAGAGTTTGAAACTACGATAAAATCGTGACTGCTCATTCGTACTTCGTGCCTTCATTTTCCAAATAAAATCAACCCCTGTGGCCCCCTTTCCGCCAACAACGGTTCCACGTAAAATCACCACTATGGTCCCTCTTCTGACCACAATGGTTTCACGTAACTCAAACATTACACATTGTACACATAAAAAATTATTATTTTCTACACATAGAATTTCCTATACCTATACACATAGTATGTATATATATATACACACAATACACACACACACACACATATATATAGTATTTATCACGTATTACTAATCACTGTGGCCCCCTTTCTGCCCACAACATATATAATGATAATATTTTCTTAACACTCATGTCATAATCAGGTTATTTTGTTTAATAAGTTGCCGCAGAACTTGGCTCGTAGACCATACTCAACTTTGGTTTATAAGTTGCAGCAGAACTTGGCTCATAGGCCATACTCAACTTTAATTTATAAGTTGCAGCAGAACTTGGCTCATAGGCCATACTCAACTTTAGTTTATAAGTTGCAGCAGAACTTGGCTCATAGGCCATACTCAACTTTAGTTTAGTACTATTGTGGCCCCCCTTTCACCCACAATAGCCCCATGGCCATTACAGACCACATTATTCCCAAATTAGTTATGTTTAACATAACATGACGTGTTTGTATAAACATATTGTCACATGTAATTTCATTATGTTTTGTCATTCGTACTCTCTCCACTTAATATACCAATCAATGATAATAATCACCTTTCATCAGCACATAGTTAATCATTATGGTTGTAGGGATTTTTCATATATACATGTTCAGATAATCTATATCCTGAACTGTTTTCTGGTAGATAATGTATATAAACACACTTTTCACCCAAAAGGTTTGTAAACAGTTTGAAAAGAGGGGTCATGAAACTCACGGTTTTGTAGGCACTCAGTGCGAGGTCAGCTCGGGGTTCGTTTCTATTGTTATCACTTAGTCCCTATAGTCCATATTATAATAATATTAATATTTTAATATTATTATAATTTTTATACTAAGCTGGGCTGTATAGCTAGTCTGGGTGTGGTTGTAACACCCAGAAAGTGACAATAGGCTTAGGTTGTGATGTTGTTCAATGTCTAATACTTAAAACCGAACTTGGCTCAGATTCCCGTTTTCCCAGCTGGGCCAAGTTGTTCGTTTACGCGCTCAGAAAACAGTTATGGGGAAATAAGCTTGGGTAAATGTATTGGTTAATAAAATGATTAAGTTATAAAGAAGGATCACATACTGGGGTATCAGATTAGCCTCGGGGCCTGTTTCCGTTTATTCAGTTTGATTTAAGAAGAAACGCGCACAATCTATCCGGATTGTCCAGGTTTCTCATAGAAAAGTTCATTTTTACTTAATTAATCCAAAAATATAATTTTTGATCACTCTTGGTGTTTTGATATTCCCGCAGGTTCGTTAGTCGCGAACTTGCCGGTTTTTATAAAAACTGAATTTGTTTAATCTTCAAATTAGTATAATTAATTAACCGTTAATCATTAAATTATGAAAATTTAGCCACTTATCAATTAAAATATGTAGATTTTTATAAAAATATTTCTGGAATTATTTACTGATTTATTAATTTATAAAAATTCATTTTATCAGCTATATTTTGCCTGAAAATCGTCCGTTTATCCCAAACAATTTCCAAAAATTCCACAAAAATTCCTGAATGCTCAAATCATGTCCCAAAACAACCTGTCTCAATTCCAAAATGTAAAAAGCTCGTGCGATATTCTTTTCGACCCAAATTCGGCTATAAAAATTCACACAAACGCATATACACAAAACACCTTTAGACTTCTCCAAATGATCCCAAAATTCATATGTGATCAAAATACATCAAATTTGAGTTTCCAGAAAAATTTAATAATTTTTGAAGTATTTTAGCTATATTTCCTAAATAAACGTTCCAATTCGGTAATAAGTTCGCAAAATATTCTCGGATGGTCGAACAATATCAAATTTGAATAGGGACTCAATGACATGGTCCCTGATGTCCTTGCAAAATTTTAAGGCCTAATAATATGCACATCACAACCTTAACCTAAACAGCCCGCAAGCGAGTGTTTCGGCATTACCTTAGCGGTTTTGGTTCGTTTCCGCCTTTCTAATCAACTTTTCAAGCCCTTGTGCTCCTATGTAGGCTAGATACAGGTCCTATATCACAAACCAAGCAAGTTTCATCAATAGAACAACCCTTTAACTTAGGGTTTCGGCTAGTGCACAAAAAGAACTTTTGAACCGTAAAAACGCCGTTTCAACCCTTTAATCCGTGTTTATGGCCAAAAAAACTATCAAACTAGGTTTCTTACCATGTGTATGATCAAAACATGTTTATGGACCATTTTTAGGGTTTTTACATGGTTAGGAATGATTTTTGGCATTCAAGGCATCAAGCTATGTTTATATGGTATTAATCATGTTTAAACGAGTTAAACTTAGCCAAAAATGAAGCTTTTTACTTTGTTCTTGCTGGGTTTTGAGAGGACCAGGTTGATATCCAAAGTTTTCCACAAGAAAATGGCTTTAAAATATCTTGGATTTGTTTTTATATTTAAAGGAAAACCAAGGGAGGAAAAGTCTTCTTTTGCGGGCTGGGCTCGTTGGGTCCCCTTTTGGGCCCATTTGGCCCACTTTTTTTGATTTACGTGCCCGAACGTGAAATTCCAAGTCCAAATTTATTTCGGGTTTGGTTTTTAGTGCTTAAAATATATCGGGTACGACAAACAGTGCGAAAACGAGTGTTTTTTGGCTATTTTTGTGTAAATTTATAAAAACATAGTATTTGTTTGTAAAAATTGAAAATATTTTCGCGCATCGTTTAAAACATTTAAAAGAAGTGTTTGGTAAGTCTTTTTCGGCTTAACGGATGATACAATGCTTGGTTTGTAACTATCTTTCGCGTTTAAATCTATAGCGGGTAGTTAAACGAGCATGTTTTCGTTTAACTTGTTTGCTATCGAACTAAGGCCATATTACTAATATTTTAGCTTATATTAAATGTATAACACTTATAGATGGCCCCTCGGGATTTCTGGGTCATAACCCGACCCGCTCGGTTAATCGTTCGTTTGTTATGCAAAAGGCGTTTATTTGCTTAATCGATAAATACGTACTGAGGTGTACCTTGTTTTGGCTCAAATGTCACACCTCCATGTAGCTTTGTCTTATGGGCCGGACACTTAACCGACCGAGACCGGAGAAATGCCCACCGAAGGTACAAAGGGTGCTATTATATATATGTTGTATAACAATCTTCAAGTATAAATAAGTGTTAACAAGTTGATTATAATGTAAGACTATGGTCAGTTTGACTCAAACTGCCAAAAAAATATGAAGAACACCTTTGAATGCTTGAGAATTGGAAGAGAAAGAGATGAATGAGTAAGGATTAATGAAGGGGATAGGGGTGTATATATAGGGTGGGTTGAAAGGGTCAAGCATGGGGTGTGATATCAAGGTTTGCATGCAAGAGGGGTCAAGACAAGTCACAAAACAACAAAAAAAAAAACAAAAATGGGGCTGCTGCTGATCTGCTGCTGGTCAGCACGTCGGTTCGCGTCCTGAAGTTCGTTTTTGATGTATCTTGAGCTTTTTAAGTCCGTTTTCGAATCCGTAAAAGGGGGTTTTCAAATTAGACAAATGGGAATGTTTTAGTAACATAAAATCCAATATTTTATATATTTGAAATGTTCGGGATATAAATCGGGTCGGTTTACAACATAAAAACAAATACAAAATAAATACAATTTGACCCGAAATCGAGGGATGTCACAGTACCTAACATTTCATATTAACTAGTATTTAATGCATTTAAAGGTTGGTAACGCTTATTATCTAAGGCGTCATCCGTATATATGGTTTTAATAGACATGAGTGTCATGTTGAAAGTAAGTGTTTGTATTTACAGATAAACTGAAAGAGATGAACGTGAAAAAGGAGAAAGTGCAAGTGAAGGAAGAACCGCAAGAGGAGAAAGCTGATTCTGTAGATCAAATCAAGAAAAAATACGGGTTTAGCTCGACTGGCGTAAGTAACCATAAAAATTATGGATTTAGCCCACTTAGAATTTGTGTATAGAAATGTATTTATTGGAATATTTTTGGTGGAATTGCAAGAAACAACAAGTGCTGCTAAGAAAACTGAAGGTAGCTTATATTATCCTATTGCCTCTAATTATAATCAGTGTCAAATTTTTATTTATAAAATTCAAATTATATGTGATTTGGACAGGGAATCAGCTTGAGAACAGCAGAAATGCAAGACAATGCACAGACATTCTCTTCAATGGCAAAAGAGATGCTGCGAACTGCTGAAAATGATCGCCGAGCCTCATGATCCTCATATTTTTATGTTATTATTTTGTCGGCTTTTAAACGTCTTTTAAAGCTTCTTTTAGATTTAACTTAACAGACTTTGATTGAACTGTGTTGGTGTTGAAAGTGTATAGAGATCACATCATTTTCTTTTATTCTCTCTCTTTTTCTTTTTGTCGATGTATTTTCATTGTATCAACCGGTTGTGATTATATAATGTATTTTTCTCACATCTACTTATTGTCCTATGACATGCAGATTAAATAATTAAGGTTCAAACAAACTACTGATTTAACTATAGCATAAATTAGTTTATATTCATAAAATTTAGTACAAAGATATAGCTTACAATGCTATGGTACATAGGCAAAATGATATGTCTAAAAATATGTACAAGTTTCATAAACTGACAGTAATTTAAAGAACAGCATTTCATACATAATCTTTTAAGAAAAACTGCACTGCGAAAAGAGCAATATTTTAAACAATCATAATTTCTGTGTCAATAAAAAACTATGTAGCCTTCAGCTTTCGAAATGAAGTGAGCTAGTAAAGAAAGTTGTAAACAAGCATACACTTACGTAACTCATAAAACCCGACCTAAAACGAATACATTTTCTTACATGTCTAGGAAAAGGCTCAACTGGGCAGGTCACGGGAGAATGGGTTAACCAGATTGCCCGTCAACTGAGAGCATATTTCATCTTTCATTGCATCCCTATTGCTTTTTGTTAGACTAAAGACAGTGGCTCCTGGATGATTCTTCAACCGTGTGACTGCAAAAATATCAAACTTATATAAGAACGAAGTACAAGGTTTGATTTTTCAATATTCAAATGCTGACTATTAGTGTACCTGCAGGTATATCTCGAACAGCCTTTGGAACGGGGATGGTAGCTAGAAACGGTTTGTTAGACTCCAGAACTCGCAACACTGCAGGGAAGAACAATGAGCTAAACAGCTCCATCTTACCAACTTCATCAATCACAAATTGGTCAGTGTCTTCCTTAACCTGCCAGTCAAACAAATAAATGATCCTCCTCTTCTCTTAAAAAGATTAAAATTTGACTTTTGAGGTCAAACATCTTACTTTCCGTTTCCAAAACTAATTTTGACTATAAAGTTAGATACAAATGATTGACCTATAGAAGAAGGATAAACCTGTAACTCGGGCAACGCCAAGGACTCGAACGATGCTACATTGACTCTGTATCTCCCAACAGTAGGCCATCTAATGGACTCTGCACTGCCATTTATAAAAATCATGATTAGGAGTCGATTAATAGGAAATCCGAAATCTGAGGGCTACTGATTCAGTTTCACACTTTCACCTAACCAGCCCCTAAAATCCTACCAGTCAATAATTTTTGTATATACATACATATGTATAATTTTGAAAGTTTGCGTATAAAATTCAATCCGATTAATCCTTATCAATCGTTAGTCGATACCCCAACCAGCCCCTAGCGAGTTCTACAAGGCTAAAAAAAGTACTATTAACAGGTTTAGGGCCAATAATATATATCTTGATGAAACCAATTTCACAACTCTCCAAGCTAAAGGTTCAATTTTTTGAATCATTTCATGCCTGTAAGCCATTAATAGTAATACTATAGTCCCAATTTCCGTGCT
Organism: Bidens hawaiensis; assembly: GCF_021521415.1. Classification (NCBI taxonomy): domain Eukaryota; kingdom Viridiplantae; phylum Streptophyta; class Magnoliopsida; order Asterales; family Asteraceae; genus Bidens; species Bidens hawaiensis. Next base: position 65,604 of record NW_027496518.1, read on the forward strand.
AAAAATATTATGCGCGCGCGCACACACACACACACATATATATAATGAAAGGTAAAATCAATCTTTCTTTCTTGCCCTAGAATGATTGAAGGAAGCAAGTGGAGCAGTACGACCATCTAACGTAACCACTTCAAACCCGACCCTCTCGCCTCCTTGTCTCATCTCGCCTGTATAATCCAATCCAAACTTAAAAGTAGCAGATAAAAGAAACAACACTAATAGTATGTGTAATTAATTATTTACGTGTGAAGAAGCCCTGAATCTTTAAATTGGGGTTGGAAGATTTAAGGGTCTCCAAAACCCTTGTAATTAGAGTGGTTTTACCCACGCCCTGAACAACAACAACAACAATACTCAAATTGAACCAACTAACATATAGAGAGTGTAAAATCTATGAGACTTACAGGGGAGCCAGTTACGAGAAAACAGCAGCAGCATTTTGCAGCCATTGCTCCTTTGCTTTCCCAACTTGGGTCTATTTGGGATTCAAACCAAAAGCGAACTTAAAACCTAAATTCCAGTTTTGGTTTTAAAAGTAGCTTAAATTTCGGTTTGAATTGAAACTTTAAAGTAACAAAAAGTTAACATTTCAACCAAATTGAAGCTACGTGTAAAACCAAGACTGAAATTTCGGATTGAAACGTTTATGCTTAAAATGTTTGGCTGATAATGAATTTGATTCTGAAACTTTTAGATGAAAGTATACGTTTACTACTTAATTTTAACTAATTAAGCGTGGTGTTCTGGTTTTACATACATTATTTTACTCTGTTAGAATATAAGGGTCGTTAAAACAAAAAAACCGCTAGCAAAGTCAAAGAAGCACCAACATAATTATAGCGAAACGATATAAGGTGTGACAAAATGAACAATTCTTCTTTCATATATCCACTCCAACAGTTATTCCGATAATTACGATAATTACGTATCTGCTTTATTTGTTGAAATGTAAATCCTTAGATAAGGATTCAGATTATACTGAATATCCCTCCACACAAACAAATTCTTGATAAAAGTATTTAATAAATTTTAATGTGTTTTGATAATCATACAAATAAAATAAAATCTAGTTACGATAAATCAACGTAAAAAGCTAAACATTTTTGTTAACGTCCTTGACAGCTTTAACCATTTTGAATTGTTTATCACTAAGGTAAACCTTTAAAGTAACAAAAAGTTAACATAAGTCATCATTTAACCTACTAATGAAAATAAAGGATTTTGACTACTAACATGAATAATCTTGGTGTTTTGAGGTTAAATACAATTGCAAGGTAGCATAATTAACATATTCCGCTGTAGCATCTCAAACAAACAAACATGCTGCAAACTTGGCTCCAAACCAGGAGTCCCAGGTTCGAGACTTCGAGTCCTGGCAGCGGAAACAACTTTTTTTAACTTATTTTTTCCCATTCCAGTAAATATATCATCTGCTGATCTAATCTAAATAAAAAAGAGTTGAGTTTCATGTAAAATTCCTCAACAAATAATTCTTCACTTAATATCCTGCAGTTTTTTTTTTTTTTTTTTTTTTTTTGCGTTTGGCAAACTCTTTCTTTACATGTTCAAGATGTGTTTGATAAAACTTTCTTATGCAGCATTTGAATAACTTGCCCTCATTGGTATTTGTAGGGTGATACGAGCAACCCGGTTTTGGTCTATACTCGTGGAGGCAAGCGGGTTAAGTCAAACGTACCCATGGAGCATATTCAAGTCATGTTCAGTTCTAGCCATGATAACTGACAGGAGTCTTATTAATCACTTGTTCTTCATTTTATTTCAAGTCCATGTTTATATTTATCAAAATTGTTACTTTGGGTTCACTATCATTGATTTGTTTGTTTACTTTTGATTTCCAGTTTTTACCATAGTGAAGAAACACCAGTCGAACCCCAACAGATTACAAGTAACCTGAGGGTTAGATAGACGTTTCCCACGAGGGGTTAATTCCGGTAAGATGGTTCTTCCGATAACCTGCAAAACAGACACCGTGAGCTCGTCACTAAGAAAGGGGGGGGGGGGGTTCCTCCTTGTGACCACCCTCCGGCGTGAGAATCAGTCTATATTACTCTTTGAATATAAAAGTATATTATTAATACTAGAGCAGTTATCAGGTAAATTATACAAGATATTAGATGATGAAATGATAATACCATTTGATGTCTTTTATAGCCGAAGGTGGGTTTCCAAGGAGGTTTAGCCGGCCTAGTACTCTGCCAACTGTGGCCTACGCACGTGCTCTGCTGGTAATTGGTGGATAGGCAGCGGCTGATAGTGACCAGGCATGCTGTTTACTTTTCCTTTTCCACCAACTACAGGCTAGGCACGTGGTATGGCAGGAGTTGGTGAGCAGGCGGCGGCTATTGGTCACAGTGCTGTGGCGTGTTGTCTGCCATGCTGCTGTCAGTGAGCTGTCGTATCCTTGGTCAGATCTTTTGTCCATACCTCGTCAGGTATCACACAAAAGATCCTCCATTATTATACGGACTGGCTCATTTAGGCGGGAGTTTTCCCCCTCCCGCCTTTATGCGGGAATGTTCCCGACTTTGCTCATTCCTTCTTCAGGTGACTACTGAATTATTATGAGTCTGAGCCTTATGCGTGTAGCCATGTTGCGCGGGTGGCCAGTCCCTAATGGCGGGTATCCACACCTGCGGGAACAGGCGGATACTTGGAAACCATAGGGAGGCATTTCCTGCAGGACCAGCTTGCGTACCGCATGTGAGGTCGTCACAACTCTGAGCGTGGTGGGTCCTGCGGGTTTGGTAGGTCGCGGCGCAGACGTCCCTATGGTGATGTCTGCGGGTTCAACTGCGCAGACGTCCGTTTAAGGAGTCTTGCGTGTTCAACTGCGCAGACGTCTCCTTTTAAGGGAGTCTTGCGGGTCCTAACCACCTCTGCTGGGACCTACCTCTTCAAGTCCCCCCAGTCCAATGTTCTTCTCATGAATGTTTAATAAAGTGAGGTGAACTTTTGGACTTAAGCAAGGGTTTTTGAAAAGGGTTTAGTTTTATGGGTTTTCCGCGGGAAGTCTTACCCACGGGTTTCCCAATGTCACGCAGAATTTCCCAATGTTCTGCTTGATCTCTGGGATGATGCGGATAGGTCTGTAACCTCCCTGCAAGTCAGGAGCGTTTAGAACCTTTTGTGTAGATTCTCCATGAGGTCTTGGTGGTTTTGAACATAGTGATCAATCATGTTATAACCACCAATTCCATCCTGAAGTTTCAAACAATCTAGTTCTTGACGTTCCCGCTATGCGGGGATGTTAATCCCGTTTCTGCAAGCATGGCCCAGAAGATCCTTCTTGGTTTCAATTCCCATGGAGTGCTCGGTATGCGAAGGGTTTTGCCTTGACGCTGTACCCGCACTTCGTCTTATTAGTTACTTTACTCCCAAGGTATCCCTGGCGTTAAATCCCTGCAGGGCTAGGTGCGTGAAGGGTTTTGCCTTAACACTGCACCCGCATCTGACTTATGGTTGCCGAGGTGTTCCTGGCGTTTAATCCCCTGCGGGCGCTAGGTATGTGAAGGGTTTTGCCTTAACACTGTACCCGCGCCCGACTTACAATTGGGTGCCGAGGTATGACTTTTTATGGGTGTTAGGTATGTGAAGGGTTTTGCCTTAACACTGTACCTTTGCCCGTTTTGTAGTTGGGTGGAATGCCAAGATTTTTTCGGCTTCACTTCCCTGTGGGTGTTAGGTATGTGAAGGGTTTTGCCTTAACACTGTACCCGCATCCGGCTTCATAATTGGGTTTTCTTGGCCTCTGTTCCCTGCGGGTGCTAGGTATGTGAAGGGTTTTGCCTTAACACTGTACCCGCACCCGACTTACGGTCAACTGGATAGCCAGGGTAAGGGGTTTTTCCCGCTTACTTTTCGAATCTTTTTGAATCTTTGAAATTTGAAAAGTTGGTGAAAGAATAAGAACAGTCGTCGTGTGAAGGTTTCTTCTGACTGTGTCAGGACGTGCTGGCAGTTATGGCGACGTGACATTATATGGTCATTCCAGACGCTTTTTACGGCGCGTGGGCGCGATTTTTCGGGGGCGTGGCCGTAAAATTAATGGCACTCGTCCTTTCAACAGCTGTTGCCAGCTTGCCTGGTGCCACATGTCACGGTTTCATTGCACCTTCAATTTCTCTCTCCTCCGCATTAAATTCATCGCATTAATTGCGATCACTATATAAAGGGGAAGAGGGTCCTTTGTTATTCACACCTTCACTTCTTCTCTTCATCTCTAAGGCGATTTCTGGTGAATACTCTCTTATCTGTTGAGCATTCCTCCGAAATCGTTTCTTCTTCCTCTGCAATATGTCTTCCCATGATGCTGAAGCTGTAGTCGACGATAAGAGTACTGCTGGCGAGTGCCAGTGTGCTCTGCCCGGTGATCAGTACCGGTATGTTGTCAGGAAATTCATGCTTGAGTCTCTTGAGCCTGAGTTTCCTGAACCTCATCAGACCGTGTACGATGCCCCCAGTGGCAAGATCGGGGTATATGCTGCGTTCTTTGTTTATGGGAACCTTAGGTTTCCATTGACAAAGTTTGTGTACCGTGTCCTGGAGAGGCACGGTGTGCACATGACCGAGGTGCATCCGATGGCGATTGCCAAGATTCGGCACTTCGAGTGGGTGTGCCGGATTCTTGGTATTGAGCCCTATGTTGACCGCCTGATGACCTTCTATACTTGGAGGTGCATCCAGGGGTGGTACACCCTGACAACCCGGATCAAGGGTTTGAAGATTTGCGCGACCGAGCGCAGTCTCCGATCGTGGAAGCGGGAGTTCTTCTACATTTCTGCCCGCGCCGTCCCCATTGCCATGAAGTTTAAAAATGGCCAAGCAATTCCGAGCCTTCACGCCACCAACTACCAGGAGGCGGAATGGTTCGCGAAGATATCCCGGGTCCAATCTCCGGTTTACCGGTTTGCGGAGTCCGGGATGGTGATGCTGGGGATGAGCCGGGTATGGAAGGAGGCGTCTCAGGTTCCCATCCTTCTCGAATACGGTTTGAACTCTACTCCTTATGGTATGTCTTGTTTTTCTTGCTGATACGAGTCTGTCTTCTAACTGTTTCTTTTCTTTCAGAGGGGAACGATTTGGAGTCACTCCTGTACCCGCGGGAAGCTGACGGTCCCGCGCGGATGGGTACTCGTGCTCTAGACGAGAACGAGTTGCCCATCCTTGAACAAACGGCGGATCGGTTTGTGGAGGTCTACCCGCTGGGCCACGAGATCCTGAGCCACCGGCGGCCAGGTAAGGCGTTATTCTATCCTCCACCCCTCAATGCTGTACCCGCTGCTGGAATCCTGACATCCTGTCTTCTTCTGAGGAATCCGCAGATGGTCCTCCGTTGGTGCGGAAGAAGAGGGCTGCCGGCGGGAAAGGGAAGGAGAAGGTGGCCTCCACAGCTGATCCGGTGCTTCTATCTGACACCGAGTCAGATAGTGAAGAGGTGGCGGGGAACCCCGGTGGTGAGAAGACCACTGCTCCGGAGGCTACGACTGTTACCTCCGGAGAACCAACGACGACGACGGTGACCGGCATCAAGAGACCGGCTCCATCGGGCTCGTCCCCGCCCGTCCGTACGTTCAGGCTCAAGAAAACCCGTAAGTACAAACGTCCTTATCTTTGTAGATTTATCACTTTATAAATTTATTGAAACACTTATCTTCTTGTGTAGGCGTGGATGTTGACGCATTCCAGGGTGGAGCGCAGAGGAGTACCCCTCCGCCGATGACGGTAGGCTTGGTCAGCCTACCTGAGGCGACGACCCAGGCGCCTGCGCCTGCTTCCGCTGGATCAGTTGCTCACTCCCTTGAGCCGACTGTTCCAGCTGAGATGACGTCACCGCCGGTGGTAAGTGCGATTTTTACAGCATCTTTCACCGAGCCGGCGGTTACGATTGCTACGGATTCTGCGGCGGCAACCGCGGCGGCGACCACATCGGCCGCTACTATGCCTCCGCCACCGGCAACGACGGCCGGCCCATCAGGTACGCGGAAGGCTTCTCGCCAATCTTTGTCACCTTCCCATCTGCCCGACCTTTTGGATGGATTTCCCTTAGGTTCAGGCAATGGGTTCGGTGGCTATCGGCCTGTGATCGACCCTACAGGTGCGTAGGGTTCTTTTGGCCTTCATATTTTTCTTCATCTTTTCCTAACTGCTTTGTTTCTTTTGCAGTGTCGGATTCCAATGAAGTGTATGTTCCGCGATGGAACATCCGCCGAGGAACAACCCTTCGTACCCCTGTGGAGTGCGTGGAATGGGCTCGCCACGCTGCTCCCCATGGTGCGTTGGGGGAAGCCATGGCTAGCTACCAGGAGGGTAGGCTAACCAATGAGCTTCGGGTTCTCCAGGCCCGGATGCAGCCGCGCGTCGAGCTGCTTTGTCGTGAAAACGACAAGTTGAAAGCAGCTCGCGCCAAGGAAGTATCTCAAGCGCGGGCTCTTCGGGAGGAGAACCAACAGTTGGCCGCAGCTGCTGCGGAGAAGGAGAAGGCCTTCAAGGCCCTCGAGGTTGAGGTTCAAGCGCGACTCGAGGCCCGCTCCAAGGCTGCCCAAGCTGTTAACGAACAGCTTCGGCTGGCTAAGGAGACTGCGAGGAACGCCACCGAGAGGGCCACCAAGGCTGAAGCCGTTGCTGAGCCTTTACGCGTGGAGAACGAGGAGCTCAAGGCCAAATTAGAGGCTCTCCAACGTGCTCATAATGCCTTGGCGATGGAAGATGCCAAGAAGCTCCAAGAGATCCTGGACCAGAGGGGCGTGCTTGACCACACCGAGCGGAAGCTTAAGGGCGTTGAAGAGGCTGCTGCAAAGGAAGTGCTACTTGCCAACCTTAACAAAAGCGAAGCCGAACGCGCCCGCACCCAAGCTCAAGCCGCCCTCCAAGAAGCTCTGGTTGCCAAGGAATGGCTTCTTCGAGAAGCGTTGTCTCAGGTATGTTTAGCTTTACGTCTTCACGCTTTCCTTTGTACATAGAAAAGGTGTTTGACACTTGTATTTTCTTTGTAGGTTGTGCATCGGGTCTTCTCAGAGACTAGTTACGATGATGCCATGAGCGCAGCCCTCAACGCTTCTCATGAGGATGGGGAAAAGGCCGGCTTCCTGCTTGGTCTAGGGTTCGTTGAGAAAGGCGTCCCGCCTTCCAACTTCCCTTTGTTCGATGTGGACACCGAAGCTGCATATGACCAAGCGGTGAACCAATATGCCGCCTTCCCGCATCCGGTGGTGGAGAAGGTGAAGGAAGTCGCTGCTGCTGATGATGGACTTGCTATCCTCAAGGCTTTCCTTAAACCGCCACGCTCTACTGATGGGGCGGGTCCAAGTGGAAGTGGTCCTGAAGCTTGATTGTGAGGATCCCTTCCCGCTGCTAGGATAGACTATAGATTTTGTTTTGTAGGCGGGTAATTACCCGGCCATTCTTGTAATATATCTTTTGTGAAATACAAATCTTTTTGCGGATAAGACTGTTATTCCCTTTGGGTTCATTGCTTTATAAACCTTATATGACTTGCATACTTAGTTTAAATTAGCGATTTCCCAAGTGTTTAGAGTAAGTTAAACCTTGAATGTGGTTGACAGTAGATTGAAGTTTTGCTTCCCCTTTGTGAGTGTGCGGATAGGACCTGCACTTGCACTTGGTAGGATGGCTAAACTTTACCTATGTCTGACCTGCGCGTAGGTTTTTCCTTATCCTTTCAGAATGACTTTTAAACGTTCGACGTGCGGTTGTTAATGAGTTAGTGTTCAGCTTCCGCTACCAGGATTTGTGCGGGTATACCGGCACTTTCACATAGTGGGATGGCTGAACTCTTCCCCTTTAACTGTCCTGCCTGAAGGTCTTGTCATTTTCTGGGTTTACGCGGGTTTTGCCGCCTTCCCCACGCAACGATTCTTCACTTGACGCGGTGAATACCGGCATTAGTGTTCGAATCGACCGTTCAACGCGTGGTTGTTAATAGGTTAGTGTTCAGCTTCCTCTACCAGGATTCATGCGGATATACCGGCACTTTCACATAGTGGGATGGCTGAACCTTTCCCCTTTAACTGACCTGCGTGAAGGTTTGATGCTTTTGGGTTTGTGCGGGTTTTGCCGCCTTCCCTGCGCAACGATTCTTCACTTGATGCGGCGGATACCGGCATTTCCATGTGCAAAGTTCATAAAATAAAAATGTAAAATCATCAGCTTCAATTTGAAGGAGAATCGTTTCCATTAGAAGTGGCTCTAGGCCTTTTCTTTACAAATTTGGAATTGATCTACATAAACTGTATAATTGAGCTCCCATTAGACGTGGCTTGGATGGGAGCACCATCGAGCCGACATGTATCTTGTTCGGGATCTCGTTGTTTACGCAGTATGTAGTCTCCGTTGAAGCTGCGATTTTATTCGTGCGTTTCCCCAGCTGGGGTTCACGCATCAGTCTGCTCGACGCTCACTTCGCCACAAGGTGCGCGAGTGTCCCATCCTTGACAAATGCTTCGACCAAGTCCTTTACGTCTAAGCATTCTTCAGTGTTGTGACCTTTGGTTTTGTGAAAATCACAATACTTTCTCCGGTCAGCATTGTGGCGATGTCGGATGTATGGAGCCTTCGGCCACGGGAGCTCCTCCGTGGCGAATATCTCGGACACACTCTTTGTGAGTGGCGTCCACCTGGAGTTCTTCTCCGGTTTCACGTTATCTCTTCCGCCCAACCGATGTTGGAAGCCGGACGGGGTGTCAAAGTTTACCCTTGACTGCCAAATGCCCAGCTTCCGTTTTTTGTTCAATCGGGCGGTAAGGACGTTGTTTTCCCTCGTCTTCTGGGTGTAGAGGTTCGTGCTCTGCGGAAGATCTCTGCCCAGTTGCCTCTCAGTTTCCGCAAAGCGTTTAGCTGCGGTCATGATGGCATCCCATGTGGATGGCATGCCATCTTTACCCGTTAGGGTGCGGATGAGTGTCGGATCGTTTGCGCCCTGGATGAAAGCGGCGCGAACGAGATCTTCGCTAACGTTGCCCAGGCTTAGCTTCTTCGAGTTGAAGCGAGTGATGAAGTCAGGCAAAGATTCTTCCTCCTCTCGGACACACTTGAGGATTGTCCACTACTCCTCAGTGTACTTTCTTTGCTGACTAAAGTGTTGGCTGAACTTCTGTTGGAAGTCTGCCCAATCGTAGATGTGGTGGACCGGCAGACGGTCGAACCACGCTCTAGCTGCCCCGACCAGCGTCATTTGGAACATATAACACCACGTGGGTTCCGTCCAGTTACTGACGGTCGCCCCCGCGATGAATCTGTTCAAGTGATCGTTAGGGTCAGAAATACCATCGTACGTGCCTATGTTGGACATTTGTTTGGCACTTCTTGGGGCGATTGCTTCCGCAATGTCCCTTGCGAATTTGGACGTTCCCGCCCTTGCCGCAGTTGGTGTGAATGTTTTAGAGAAGTCCCGTGGGCTGTTTCCCACGTTTATTGGACTAAATGCTTCTCCAAAACGCCTTCTCGGTTGGGAATCCGTTTCTTTACGCTTCCCTTTCGCCCTATGGCGAGGGTTCGCGTCTTCCTCGGATTCCTCCGAATCATCGTCGTATTCGAATTCTTCCACTTGTTGGAGTGAACGTAAACGTTCATCCAACTCAGCTTGGAACTCTCTTTGACGTGCTTCGGCCCACGCTTTAACCTCATCGAGTGTTTGGCATGGGAGCCTCGTCTGTTGATTTTCTAACTGGGTATCGGTGAATCCCAGTGTCTGATTATTTACTTCACTTGCCCCGGCTTGGGTAGCTGGGGTAGTGTTCGTAAAGTTTGTGTACTCGGTATTCCCCCTTATAGCTGGGGTCGTAATTACCGGAGTGTCTTGGTTACTCGGTTTTGGGACCGGAGTATCCTTAACCATCTTTCCAGAAGTTTTGAAAAAACTGGAGAAAAATAAAGTTCTAGCTTTATGCACGGATGGCGCCAATGAAGAAACACCAGTCGAACCCCAACAGATTACAAGTAACCTGAGGGTTAGATAGACGTTTCCCACGAGGGGTTAATTCCGGTAAGATGGTTCTTCCGATAACCTGCAAAACAGACACCGTGAGCTCGTCACTAAGAAAGGGGGGGGGGGGGGGTTCCTCCTTGTGACCACCCTCCGGCGTGAGAATCAGTCTATATTACTCTTTGAATATAAAAGTATATTATTAATACTAGAGCAGTTATCAGGTAAATTATACAAGATATTAGATGATGAAATGATAATACCATTTGATGTCTTTTATAGCCGAAGGTGGGTTTCCAAGGAGGTTTAGCCGGCCTAGTACTCTGCCAACTGTGGCCTACGCACGTGCTCTGCTGGTAATTGGTGGATAGGCAGCGGCTGATAGTGACCAGGCATGCTGTTTACTTTTCCTTTTCCACCAACTACAGGCTAGGCACGTGGTATGGCAGGAGTTGGTGAGCAGGCGGCGGCTATTGGTCACAGTGCTGTGGCGTGTTGTCTGCCATGCTGCTGTCAGTGAGCTGTCGTATCCTTGGTCAGATCTTTTGTCCATACCTCGTCAGGTATCACACAAAAGATCCTCCATTATTATACGGACTGGCTCATTTAGGCGGGAGTTTTCCCCCTCCCGCCTTTATGCGGGAATGTTCCCGACTTTGCTCATTCCTTCTTCAGGTGACTACTGAATTATTATGAGTCTGAGCCTTATGCGTGTAGCCATGCTGCGTGGGTGGCCAGTCCCTAATGGCGGGTATCCACACCTGCGGGAACAGGCGGATACTTGGAAACCATAGGGAGGCATTTCCTGCAGGACCAGCTTGCGTACCGCATGTGAGGTCGTCACAACTCTGAGCGTGGTGGTCCTGCGGGTTTGGTAGGTCGCGGCGCAGACGTCCCTATGGTGATGTCTGCGGGTTCAACTGCGCAGACGTCCGTTTAAGGAGTCTTGCGTGTTCAACTGCGCAGACGTCTCCTTTTAAGGGAGTCTTGCGGGTCCTAACCACCTCTGCTGGGACCTACCTCTTCACATAGGACTTTGATGATTTTGTACAAATTCAGTGTTCTCGGTTTTAATTGCTGGGTTTCCGTTTTTTCGGTTTATATATTTAGGCTGTACGTGTTTTGAGTGTAGAGGGATCCCTAAGATATATATATATATATATATTACATTATTATACATATAGGCAACCTTTCACATCTCATGTTCTCTCTTCTTCTTCAGACGCCTTTATATTTACACTTAGCTGCCGGCGACTTAAATCTTAAATTTCTGGCGACGTTACAATTCATCAATTGATTGCTCACTCATTGCTCGGTATATGATGATGCAGAAATGGGGACACGTATGCGGGAGAGTATTTTGCAGACAAAATGTACGGTTTCGGTGTTTATCGATATCGATTTGCAAACGGGCATCGGTATGAGGGTGGTTGGCATGAAGGAAGAAGACAAGGGTTTGGCATGTATACGTTTAGAAACAGGGGCACGCAATTGGGTCATTGGGATAACGGGGTTCTGATGGTTTCAACTTCTCAAGATTCATAGGTTTCTGTATCATCTTCTTCGGTTTCTCATGTCAAAGTCCTTAAAGCAATCCAGGTAGATACTGTCACAGTGTCACTGATCTATCACATTAATTATAAAAAGATAAAAGACTATTAACTTTTACTAAAAGTTACTCTTTTTTACCCGATCTTGTATTTGACCAGTTATTGCATTGTGTTACTTTTTCAGTAAGTGAGAGCGTATAGCTGAGAAAGCGATATGTGTAGCTGATGTGGATGAGAGGGTGAACCGAGCTGTGACTGCAGCTAACCGGGCTGCTAATGCAGCAAGAGTGGCGGCTGTTAAAGCGGTGCAAAACCAAATGCATCAACATGGTGACATTGATGATCTACCACTAGACATTGTTTGATTCTCTTGTGCTAGTTCAACCTCTTTTGTGCAAAATAAGTATATGAGGTTTATGATTTAAAGGGCACTAAAGTGTCTATTGATTTGTAACATGAAAGAGAGAGGATATTTGAGGAAGAGGCTTATTCCAGCATAATAATGATATTGCTGCATTAGTTTTTTAAGCTCGTGATTGATTTGTTTATTTATATATCAAATCTTTAAATTTCTTCTATTTATATTGATAATAATATATTTATCATATAAATATTTAGGTATTTATAATAATAGTTTTCATATAATTACATATTTTTATATAAAATACAAAATATTATATTTTTATAGATAATATGTTTGTTTAGACAAACTACTCAAGACTGTAGTCTAATCAAGTTTAGTATGCAAAACTTGGGCTCAAGCTGGTGCATTAACATAGCCCCAATATTTAGGCCCGAACTCATTTAAACTCGTCTTGATCGAGCTTTTAGTGAGCTGATCTTGAGTCTCTTACAAGCAACTCGACTCTTTTAGAGCCATAGTATGATAGTATAGATAAGTACCACAACTATTTATAGTATAAGATAAACCTTTTGGGCATGCATAAGTTGATACGTATGACTATCTATACAACACTATATTTAAGTGAAAGTGATTCATGCACCACCAAAATTAGTAATGAATGACTTGTACCGTACGTAATTTATGCACCGTGAAGGAGTAGCTCTTGTACTTACGCACATGTACATGCAATGCATACACAATAGAAGGTAAGCAACACTTTTAACTTTTGGACCTCTATTGGAATATGACTATGAGTAGCAAAATGGTGTGGTCATGTACCAGGTCGAAACGGTTCAGGTCGAATAAGGTTCGTATCGAGACGGACAACTTTTAAAAGAAATATGTCACATGGCTTCAGATCAAAATGGATACGCTGAGTTTAAAAACGAACTTTTAAAAATGGGTTCAGGTCATGGGTCGGAATGGGTTAGGGTCGGAACGCGTAGATTGAAAAAAGGGTTATTGTGGTCCGCGTTGAAAGGGGTCGGGTGGAGCGGACTGATTGAAAAAAGGGTTATTTTGGTTCGTGTTAAAAGGGGTCATGTCAAAACGGGTTTTGGGTTGGGTGGGTTCGGGTTGGAACATGTTAATTTAAGAAAGGAATATTTTGGTTTGGGCCGGGACAGGTTCAGGTTGAAAGAGCTCAGGTCGAATGAGTTTCGGGTCAAAACGTTTTTCTGCTTATGGTTTTCGACACCATTCACGCGTGTTTAAATTCGAGTCAAGCGCATTCCGGTGCCGGTTAAATGTACCAGGGCGGTGCGTCTCTTAATGCAGTGATGGTTAACCTTGTAGCTCGGTACATTCCTCGCCGGCCCTAAGTTGTTATTATGGTTCTTGCAACGCTTAACATGCCTTTTTCTGTATTAATTTTGGTTTTCGGTTTTTAATTGTAACCAGATCAGTTAAACTCAGCTTAATTATTCATGCTTTAGTGAACCGATTTTAAGTATCTCACAAGCGACTTTGACTCGTTTAGTGGCCTAGTATAGATAAGTATCAATATATTTATAGTATAAGATAGTTACACCTTTTGGACAAACAAATAAACTATTCGCGCACAAAAAATAAAAAAAAACATCAAGTAATATATATAAACGAAAACATAAACATAAAATCACCGATCATAGATTCGGTGAAACAAGAGTGTCGACATATGTGACTCTACTAGATCTATACTCCATATTGGGAGAAGAAAAATAGCGATAGTGTTTTGTGACGTCGTTGATGTTCATTTTTTTAAAAGAATTGTCATCCTGATCCAACACGGCAAGCCAATTGCCAGCACTGGCTGTGCATATACGTTGCGGCTCAACCCCGCTGAAAGCAGCCACCTTCACCCATTTGTCGTCAGTGCCATCCATCATCCTCCGCAATTCCCAATGCTTCAATAGTTGATAGGATACACAGAGGTGAAGGCATCCATTGAGAACGACTAAACTTCCAGAATAGTAATCATCGTCATGTAAAACATGAGGAAATTGTATTTTCCTAAAAGTTTCGGTCTTAATGTCAAAACATATAATGCAACTAAAGCTCTGAGCCTCATAAATGCCGAAGTGACCGCTTTCAGTGATATACGTGAGAGTGAAGTAAACACATTGGCCGCAGAAGGTAGCAGGAGACCAAATGGTGAGCAGTTGGTCATGACTAAACGCAAACGGAAACTCAATCTCTCTCCACGAGTCCAATCTGTGGGAATAAACATAAGCCCCTAGACGGTAGAGACCGCTATGAATCAAACATACAAGTTTGTAATCGTTACAAGAGTCGTCGTAATAGAAACCGACAGGATGTCCAGTGTAAAGAAAACCATGGATAGATGGCAAGGTCTTGGACGCACGGGTTAATGGATTCCAAAGCGCAAAGGTAGCATGGAAACAATCCCTTGAAGCTAAACATACCAATCCATCTAAGCTTGCTACAACAGATACAGCCGGTACGGCCATGGGTGAGGGTCATGAGGGATGGTTTCATTGAGAGCAATGGTGCGGAAGGGGATGGGTGGTTGGCTGTCGCATTGGAGAAGTTTATAGTCGTTGATGGTTACGTTGGACTGGAAGTGCGTCCGGTTAAACATAGGTGTCGACAGAAATGAGTTCCATTCTTTGCAGACACACCTGCAACGCCCTATATCGGACTTTGAAGGAAGTCTTGAAAGTATCTCCGATGCTATTAAACTGAATGGAAGCGCATCACCCTTCGTCTTCCTCTTCATCTTCATCTTCATATCCGCAATAGAATCCGAAACCGTAGAAAAAGAATGACAGAGTTTGGAACAGAACAGAACAGAACAAATCAAAAGTGTACTAAACAAAGTAACAAACACATGTTTATATATATTTAACCTTCGACAACAAAACCCAAACGTGGTACACAGCTTATATAACTTAGCTTGCATGACAAATAATTAAACATGCATTTAAACATCATATAATAACTTGCAAAACAAGATAAATATGCATTTAAATTAATAACCCAAACCTTACCAGAAATATAACTCCTAATAATTAATTAATTAAACTCATCACTTTAACCCCCTCCAACTTTCAAGTTGTTTCATAATTAACTTTCGATAAAAATCAACCTGAAACATAAAACACAACCGATGTTGTCCTGATTTTGCTTGAACATGTTTCAAATGTTCTTTTCTAAATATTTGTGTAGAAACATGAAATGAATCTGACCTGATCCATGACGAAGTTCCCCGGTCTTCGAGATGAACGAACCACGACTCGATCTTCTTCTCCGGTAGCTTGAGATCTGCAATGGCATTTTGGGGGTGTGGAGGTGACTGCTAAGAAATCTCGAGGATCTCTTGTTTACAGACACAAAAATGGTTATCATGGTGGTGGCTCTTATTGAGAACAACAACCTTTAATAAGGAGGTGGAGACCTCTCTATATAGGGAGCCTCATGGCCACCATCATGGTACCCTAATGGGCCTAGCCCAGTTAGGGTTACCTCCACAAAACCCCCTCAGCCCAATAATATTGTATTAGTCCATAAAATAAAATAAGCCAAACATAATAAATTAAGGTCGTAAGCCGGGTTTAGTACCATACCCTTACAATTTGTTTTATCTAAAAAAAGGGAAAAAAATATAGGACTTATGATGAAATCAAATTGTTTAACGTTCTTTTTCTATAATAATAATAATAGTAACAATGAAATCATTATTTTTTTATTTAATACGAAAGAGAGGTCGGAAACCAAAATCTAGTCCTGACTTTCGGCACGCAACGTTTACGTGGCATACAAAGCCGACACCCGCCTCCATGGTTTTTATCTAGTACTAGTTTTTCTAACTGGCGTGTTGCATCGGGGCAGCTGACAAAACTCTAGCGTTGAAACTCGAGCTTTACGATGATGAGTCGACGCGAATTCGGTTAGTATCAGTTATGTTCTTAGGGTATAGACATCGTTGGTAAAGTTTGAGTGTTAAAGCCCAAAAAATTAATTCATCAATTTAACTTATAAAATATTAACATATAAAATACAAAATATTTAAAATGACGTTTATTTGGTCGGCAAACCCGGGCGGTGGAAAATACAAGCGTGGTTGGTTTCGGTCATTGTGGCAGTAATTCGACACGATTTCGTTCGGTTTTGATTATGCTTGTTATGGCCAGGGGACGTCAGACGGTAAACTTGCTAGTTGGTACTAAAACCAGAGCGTTGTCAGTCACAGACGTTGAAGAGGCGAGTCTACTCAAATGTGGTCGGTTTTCGCTAGGTTCATTATGGTACTGGAACTAAAATAAAAAAATTTGACATTTAGCCGGTTTCCCTTACACTCGTTATGATAGCTAAACTAAATAAAACAAAATAAAAATTACGAACTAATACGGTACCGCCAAATGGCCCAATAGGGCACTTGCGGCACCAAAGTTGTATTATATATATATACTAGGTTTGGAACTCGCCGCGTTGCGGCAATGGTTTGACGCAAATTCGGTCAGTATCAGTTTAACTCATCACAACACCTACACTAAATCGAAAAAATATGTGTGAACGCCCAAAATAATGTCAGCAAACGTACAACTTATGATTAAAGCACCACATATTCGGTCGACATAGGTTAGGTTCATACCGATAGCGATGCTAAATTAGAAAATAAATTAGCAAAACGACGTTTATTCAGTTGGCAACATGCGAGCGTTGTGGCGGAAAATTCGTTCGGTATCGATAGGCTCGCCACGGTACTAGAACTAAACCAAAAAATATTTTTGAAAAATTAACAAATTTAAAACAAAAAACCGACAAAACACGAACATTGTAGCAGCGAGTCGTCACACATTTGGTCGGTATCGGTTAGTTTCGTTATCCTACCAGAATAAACATAAAAATAATTTTGTTATTGGCTAGGTTCCTTACGATACGATTGTGAAACTAAAGCTAAATTTAATTTCCTTAAATTATTATATGTAAAACCTAAAAAAGCTTTGAAAAAAAGAATCTAAATTCAAAAGCTTTCAAAATAAACGTGATGTCACAGCTGCCCTCCAAAAAGAAAACAATTAATAAAGATACATATGAAGGGCAAGAGATTCGAACCCGGATAGCATGATCGGAACCCGGATAGCATGATCACAAAAAAGTTGGTAGAACAAACTTCAACCAACTAGCTACAACCAACAGATTTATTTATACAATGAAACCTAAATATTAAATAATAAAACAGTGGATTTCCAAAAACAGTTGACGCCAACCATTGATGTTTATCTATATATATAATTTTACTTAATATTTGATTTTATGTTTATTATTTAATAGAAATTCGATTAGGTTATTGATTATTTGCTTGCTTATTTGATTATTGTTTTATGGCAAATTAAAAATAAATAATCTTGTCTTTTGTGTATTAGTCGATAATAATCCTATCTTTAAAAATCATTACCAACGGTCCAACCTTTCAACTGTTTTTGTCTCAATAATCCTCCGATAAAAAACACTTAATGCCCTTATGTTTTTTTTTTCCGAGTTTCAAATCGATGTTTTAGGGTTTTTGATAAGAAGGATGATACGAGTCACCTGATGTAAAGCTTATCTCAAAACGATGCATAAAATGGATTGATTTTTGTTAATTGGATATTCAAACACCCGAATTGAAACAATTTTTCGTCGTTTGGATCATCGTTTCAAGAAAAGTTTTATATCAGCTAACTCGTATTCTTCTTCCGATCAAAATCCCTAAAACATCAGTTGAAACTTGAAGAAAAACTTAACGGCGTTATGTGTTTTTTAATGGATGACTATTGAGACATAAATAGTTGAAAGGTTGGACTATTGGAGTGATTTTTAAAGATGAGATTATTATCGGTCAATACACAAAAGATGAGATGAGATTATTATCGGCGTTATGTATTTCCAATTTTCCTTGTTTTATTTAGATGATCATAAGGTAGATTTGTATATTACTATAATTTATATTTTATAATAATGCGTGTATAAATCCATTACTTACTACTGTAGGTCATTTTTCAAAAATAATTTAAGCCAATATCAAAATATTAATTTTCGGTTGCTGAATCGGGAACCTAGAATCTTTGAGAAATGTTTAGCACTTTAAGTGCACCGACATTTTTTAACCTAGAACCTTGAGAGTGTTTAGCACTTTAAGTGCACCGATATTTTTTAACCAAATAAAGTAAACAAAAGACTTAATTGAACCGTCGCTCATTCTCCCAAACCTGAACCCAAAGTCCATTACCGCCTTCCACACTCACTCCTTGTCGTTGACACTGCCACACTTGCCGCAATGTCGTTGCCACTCGCTCGCCCACTGTTGAATTAATCTCAAACTTAGCAACTGAATTCGAGCTTAGTTTTTAACTTTTCATATTAATTTTACTTTAATATTTGATTTTTTGTCTATTATTTAATAAAAAATTCGATTAGGATACCGGTTATTAGCTTACTTATGTGATTATTGTCTTAGATGATTATATGGTAGATTTGGATATTACTATAACTTATATTAATGTGTATTTTAGTTTAAAGTTAGGTATTTAGGTAATACGTTGAAACATAAAACTTGTGTTTATTATGTTACACGGCCCGACTTGACACATAATGAAAATGTCCTACTCTCAAAATTTTCTGACCAGCTGAAAAAGATTTCTGAGTCTGTCATTGCGCCCCGTCATCAAACCAACCAAGATAGAGACAATAACCAACATTAAACAAACAACATTATACTACCATGCCATCTCAAAACATCAAACTCAACCAACCTACCAAATACAATCTAACCTCAGCATCTAACAAAAGGGCCCCACCCCTGTTTCTTCATCATCATCTGATACTATTACAGTCAGCAGAGAATACTTAACTCTGAGCGAGATTTTCCCTTTATCCACCACAAGCCGAGCCCCCGATACCACCCAATACCCCGGTGTATCTTGCGGGCCCCGCGTCATTTCCGTAGTGTCCACAAACTTCAACAGCTTCGGTGCTTGAACGGGCGTGGGCGGGCCTCCCGGGTACACAGCAGAGTTTATATTAACCTCAGCTGGCTGAGGTGGCGGTTTCAGGACCGCTGTGAAATGGTGACTTATTAGAGTCGATATCAGCCCTGATTTGCGGGCCAACCCCGGAGACCCGTCCCACTCAGGATTCTTGATTGCTGCTGCACCGAGTACTGTTGAGAATTGGAGACGTAAAAAGAGGACTTTTTTAAACCCGTGATACCTGACATGTAAGTAGGCCCCGATGACAACTGATAACTCGTCATCGGCTTCCACTGGGGCCGTGCAGACATGCGAGAAGTGTTTCCATTGGACTTTCTCGTAATATCTGTGGTTGTATGGTTCCTCGTTAAAGTGTCGGGTTTCGTCTTGTAGCTGGAAGACAGTCGGGAGAGAGGAGAGATGTTGTAAATGGATTGCTAAGTGGTTGCTTCGTTTACCTTCCAGGTAAAGTCGGAGACCCGTCACCGGTCTCTTACCCACATCCACCTGTTTCGCAAAAATTTGAAAAAAGTCAACAGGGTAAATAAAACAGAGTATGCTAATTAAAGGGTGTAAACGAGTCAAGCCGCTCATGAGCTACTCGAGATTGGCTCAATAAAAGATCAAACTGAGCCAAGCTTAAACGCGCCTATAAAAATTTGTTTAATAAACAAGCCCCGACCGGAACTTTTCACTTATCGAGTTTGAGCCGACTCACGAGCCTAAACGAGCCTTTGCTTATATAATTTTTATTTATTATATTAAGCATATATATATATATATATCCATAATATATATAAACCAAAACCCTAAAATCCTACGTGTCGCGATGTGGTCGCTCCCCCCTTTTATGGAAGCCACTAGATTGCTTAGTTTTTAAATGGAGGCCTCTCATTGATTTAACCCAAATTTATGGGTATGGGTCTTACCAAAACCAGATAGCTCTTAAACGGGTTATAACATCTCATTAAATTAAAAATTAATCTTACCAATTATTTGATGTAAAAATCCTATAAAATAGGGATATACTAAAATTTAATATCCAAATTAAAAAGAAAAAGATATTATTTATAATTAATAAACAATTTTATAGTAAAAAACATAAGCGGGTCATGGGTCACCAAATCCAGATATCTTTTAAACGAGTTTTAATATATCATTTATTTATGAAACTCTTTCATCATCAAACCCTAAGTATATTATTAACTTTCTTACAATAAAGAATTTTAAACCGGATTATAGCATATCATTTATTTGTGAAACCATTTTATCATCAAACCTCAAGTATGTTAATTATTAGCTTTCTTACAATAAATAAAATTAAAATCCAAATATATATATATATATATATATATATATATAAATATTAAAAACGAATAATGTAAAACAACCCCCGTAATACGGGGGATAAAATCTAGTGTGTGTGTATATATATATATTAATTATTATTACATATAAAATTTAATAAAAATAACTAAATTTTATTAAAAAATAATTATATATGTATATTAATAACTGATGTAAAATAAACGAGACGAGCTTGGCCGTGAAAAACTGCTCGTGAGCTCACGAGCTTCAGAAATATAGCTTGAAACAAGCCAAGCTCGATCCCTCATAAGTCAAAAGAGCTGAAGCTGAGCTTGAGCTTAAACAAGTTCGGGCCCGGCTTATATTCACTTTTCACCCCACTTGTTAATCCAAAGACTAAAAACTTTGTATTACCGGATTGGTGTTCACGTAGAGCTTGGGCCCAAAAAAACTGAACTGCAAAGAAGCCGTAGTTCTCTGCTTACGTTGTGGGCCAAGGGGCAGATCACTGAACACCGGGGCCCACTGTCTCGGTAACTGGAATTCCAAAAACTGATGCAGTTCTTCGATTGGCGGTTTATCTGTAACAAACCCCTGACTTATGAATGACCCATTTTGAGTTATGTTTTATCTCTAAACGGGTACAATTAGAAGCGTTTAAAGTCAACCCAACCCGGCCCGTACAAATGCTTACAGCGTAAATAGAGATTTATGGCATGACTCAAGTATCCGCTTCCTGAAACGCCATTGAGCAACGAGGTTATTGGAATGAAGGACATTGTGATGACATCGGGCTCTAATTGTACGCTATGCAACCATTCGTTATGGTTTAGGTTCGGGTCGTCACTCCCGCCTCTCCTTTTGCAAATGCTTACAAGATCCTGCAAGCAAATTGAGATCACCATTTAACTACATACACACACATATATACATATGCATACAGAAACACTTTTAGGTGAAAAACAGCAAAAAAACCTAAGCAATCACAATGGCTCCCTCAATCTAACCATTCCATCTAACGATGCGAATTTCTGACATGACACAAACTTAGCACGATATTCGTAGGTTTGAGTTTGGTCTAAACGGGTTCGGGCCAGTTCCACGTTGATCCCATGAGCACCGAACACGTATAGTAAACGGGTCATATTCGTGTCAACCAGTGTTCATGAGTTGACCCGTTTAACACATCTATTTATTTTTTAAAATGTGTTTATGCAATAACTTAACTATTTGATATTCTTTTAAGCCAAAATTTAAACGTTGTAAAAATAAACTGGCTTATTTTAAAAAATAGTCACTACAACGAAATAAATTTGAGATGTATAAGTTCAAATTTTATAGTGTTGATATGCAAAAAAGGTATTTTTCAAGTAAAACGGGTCGTGTTCATGTCAACCCGCAAATGCAAGTATCGTGTATTCGTGTTTGAGTTCATGCGTGTGACACGATTTTCGGGTTTCATGTCGTGTCCGGGTTTGTGTAAGTTTTTGTGTTTGTCAGGTTCAACCCACCAACCCATGATTCACAAACACCAATGATTATGAAGTGGTTCTCATTAAAAAAATGGTCCTCAAATTTGTGGCGTTTCTCAGTTGAACATAACACTATATATTACCATATATGTATGTGTAATACAAATGATATACATTCAATTCATACCATATAACCAAAAATACATGTAAATGGATACCTCCTTATAAGAATAAGAGCTCGAGGGATCAGCATCCGCAAACCTTAGCCGTTGCTCTCTTATCTCATACTGAAACGAAATTAACAAGATAGTGGTTATAACTTATAAACCATTTACATAAGGAAGTGAAGAAACTTATTTGAATTATATTTATAGATACAACAATCATACCCAGTATATCTATAGATTACATTGACATTACACGTAGAACAATTTTTAACTCGTAAAAGATTTAATAGTACAAAAAGATTGAAAATTATATCCATATTCAAAAAGATTTAACGAGAAAGGTCAAACGTGTATAGAAAGTGGATTAGAATTACCTCCTAAATTGTCTTTTCCTAAAAAGGGTTAGATTATTATTGTAACGTATAGTTATTGTTATTATGTTTGACACATTAATTGTTTATAAAGCTCTAAAATGGGCCTGACCCGCATAGTTAGTTTAATTAAGCTTCATGAAAGGTAAAATAAAGAATAAAATTAGTTTAATTAGACACTAGCAGGCCATACTAGTTTAATATTACTACTAATCTGCACCTTAATTTGGAAGTATTAAGAAAAAAAACTGAAGATGACAACCTGACCTCTGAAACAACATGCAAAAATCTAAGACGGATCTACCGTATATGATTTATCATATAATACATGTGCATGTTCAATAAGCAGTGACGCGAATTTACGTGAGCGTCAGTCAAAATGGGCCGGGTCAACATCATATAGTATTTATACTGAATTGTACCATTTATGAAGAGAAATCGAGTGATATTATATATAGTAGTTAAAACCACGTATCGGGCAGTTATATAATTCACCAAAAGACGTTAATACATACATAAATACACACACACATACCTTGTCATTGTGAGAAGCATGTTCAGAATCAATAGCATATTGTTCATCAAAGTCCAAAAATCTCTTATCCGCCATTGCCTTTAACTTCTTTTGCACATCAGCAGGTTGCAAAGATGAGGCGTGCTGCTGCTTCATATATATCACATCTTTTCCACCCATCTTTACACCGACAATCACATGAGTCCCAAAATTCTCAATAAACCTGCGAAAACAACAAAACAGGATAAAAACGGGTCAACCCATGTAGTTTGTTTGACAGTGGATCAACTAAATGGGTCAAATAGTTTTGAACCGCACCTTACTAACAATGCAGGTTCCCATGAGGACGGGACCGCTTTCTTGACATGATCACAAAGTACCATTTGGGGTTTTTCTAATGCCACGGTGTACAATGAAATGAAAACGCCGTCAAAAGCTAGGGTTTTAGTATTAGTTGCATCTTTTTGCCAACTTCCCGAAAATTCAAACATTGAGTTAAAGAGGCCCGAAGGTATTTTTCCCGTTAATGATATTTCTTGGTTGAACTGCTCTGACATCTGCACATTAACAAATTCAAAAATTTATATACATTGGTTATACACAACCAATGTGGCAATGTAACCAAAACTATTATAAACTTTTAATTTTTTTATAAAATGAAGTGATCTAAAATAAACATATATGAATCCTTGTTAAAATTAGTGATTGTTTTTTTTCAAACTACCTTGAGGTGAGCAATAATAGTGAAGAAAAAAGATTCACTAAATAATAGCCTAGTTTCATAATTGTTCAATTTAAGTCAAATAATATTAAATGGTAACCATGATTCATATATGTTTATTTGCCTCACTTATTTTTTAAAGGAAAATTGAAAATAAATAATCCCACCTTTTGTTTATTGGCCGATAATAATCCCACCTTTAAAAATCACTAGCAATGGTCCCACCTTTTAACTATTTTTGTCTCACTGGTCCTCCGTTAAAAAATACTTAACGTCGTTATGTTTTTTCCCTAGTTTCAAACCGATGTTTTAGGGCTTTTGATCGGAAGAACGATACGAGCCGACTGATGTAAAATTTATCTCGAAATGGTGATCCAAACGACGAAACAATGTTTCAATTCGGGTGCTTGAATTTCCAATTAACAAAAATTAAGCCATTTGAATCACTGTTTCGAAATAAGTTTTACATCAGTCGACTCATATCGTTCTTCCGATCAAAAGCCCTAAAACATTGGTTTGAAACTAGGGAAAAGACATAACGACGTTAAGTATTTTTTAACGGAGGACCAGTGAGACAAAAATAGTTAAAAGGTGGGACCATTGCTAGTGATTTTTAAAGGTGGGATTATTATCGGCCAATACACAAAAGGTGGGATTATTTATTTCCAATTTTCCTTTTTTAAAAGCATTTAAACATCTATAAAAAAATAAAAAAAAATGAAATTTTAATGACTTTAGAGGAACAAAAGAACTTTGAGTTGCTCTGGTGGGACATTTAGAAAACTTGGTTCATTAATTATATGATCAACAAAATGAATAATATAGAAAACAGTGTTGGATTAATTATATGATCATCAAAATGAATTAAATAAAGGTTTTATATATATGTTCACATCAGCTTCATGGTTTAAACCAAATCATGACCACCCCTACTAACATAATCTAAACAAAAAGAAAAAACAAAACAAAACAAAAAAAGGACACAAAAAATTTCAACATAAACCAAATTAAAACAAAATACAAAAAAAAGAATAAAAACAAATAAACCTGCATGCAGTAAACAAGATCATATCTCCACAAGCACATCAATTACAACAATAATGTCAAAGCAATAATATGGCCCCATTCACAAACAAAAACAACAAAATTATCCATTTCAAGTAAAAAACAAATAATAATCATCACATTTTAGTTCTAACATGAGAATGTAGGAAATAATAACAATTTATAAAAAAATGATAACGTAAGACACAATATCAACTACAATACCAATCTACATAAACAATAAACAATTATTTGTAATAACAAAGAAAAAAACCTAAAAATTACAACAAAAGAATCAAAATCAAGAAAAAAATAATAACAGCAAATACCAACATATATTTATATCAGCAAAATAAAAAATTTAATAATAACAACAAAATATAAATAACAAATACTTATAACGTCTCATAATCGAAAATTAGCAAATACGAACGAAAAATAACAGAAAACACTTATAAAAATAAACATAATAATAACAGCAAATTGGCTCTCACTGTTTTCATGTTAAGAATAAAATGTATTTGATCCTGTTTCCAAATTTCAAACATCATAATAATTAGTTATCCAAAATTAAGGGTGGTATAATCCAGGTAAACCCGCGAGACCCGAACCAATCACACCCGGTTATATTATAACAGGGTTGGTTCTCGAGTCTTGAGAATACCATTAAACCGGTCTGGAGGTCTGACCCATTTGCTCCTATATGGGGGAGCATAAACCAGGTAAGACCCAAACCGATCCGATCCGGTTATATTACAATAGGGTCGGTTCCCGGGTCCTGAGAATACCATTAAACGGTCCGGGTTGGGTTGGGTTGGGTCTTGCGGGTCTGGCCGTTTGCCCCTATATGAGTGAGCATAAACCGTGTAAGACCCGAATTGATCCGGCCCGGTTATTTATAACAAGACCGTTCCCAGGTCCTGAGAATACCATTGGCCCGGGCTGCAGTCTGGCCCATTTGCTCCTATATCGGCGAGCATAAACCGGGTAAGACCCGAATCAATCCAACCCGGTTATTTACAATAGGGTCGGTTCCCGGGTTCCAACAATACCATTAACCCCACTTTGCAGGTCTGGCCCATTTGCTCCTATATGGGTGAGCATAAACCGAGACCCGACCCGGTTATTTACAATAGGGTCGGTTCCCAAGTCCTAAGAGTATCATTAAACGGGTCCGGGTCGGGGTCCAAAATCAGTAAAATCATCTATCATAATCATACTACGGTTACTACCTGCTGAAACGGAATAACATCAGACCGAAACCGAGTTCGTTCGCCTTTATCGCACTTAATCGATTTCGAAACACTCGGGATTACAATCCCACCAGGAAGCACAATGTCCCTACCTTCATCCTCATCAATCTCAATCAACCTATACTCTGATTTCCGGTACTTAAGCCTCAGATCTAACGAGATATCATACCCACATCCAATTGATTGAATCGCAGCATTTGCAGCTTCTAAAGCTGGAAACTTTAACGCCATTTTCACCTTCAAATTGTCAGAAATTGTAAAATTAAATGTTTAATTCACAAATGCATGATGAGCCCTAGGTGGGTTTTGAGCAGGTTTAATAAGTAATAATATTATTTAAGGAATTTGATAGTGGATTCGACACGAGTGGGTGGTGATTTGAATATTGATTGTGGGTATTGAAGAAGGTGTTGGGAGGACAAAAGGGTATACACACATCATTAGATTTATCATTTATGGAGACAACGAGTTATACTTTTTAAGATATATGTATATGTTTGTGTAAAACTAGGTGATTGGAGTAGTTAAATTAGGAAATGTGAAGTCTTTGGTTTGGTAATTGGTATCATGAAGTTGTTGAGTGTAACATGGGTCGGGTTTTAGCATTGAGACTCAGTTTTGATGAAAATAAGAACAGAGTAGTAACGGAAGCCAGCTTTTTGAAGTTTATTTAACGGGAGCCAACTTTTTAGAGTTTGGTTAAGCGCGTAATGTCGGAGTCTAGTTTAAAATTAAAGACTATTTGCAGTCTTTTATTTGAAGTATGTATTGCAATTACTGAAGTTTGTTCATGCTTAAGATCATAAGACTTGGTTTATAAGTCTTTTATTCTGACGTCAAGAACACATGTTTAGTGTGTTCTCATGATCTTCTATCATACAGTCATGTCAGAAAAATTTATTTGAGTCACATTAGTTATTAATCATAGACGTGAATCGTTTTTAATGGTTCATATTCTATACTGGCATTTCACGATTACACTCTCCATTGTATTAGAATATTTAAATAATAAACGCACGATCCTCGTATAGCTTGCATACATTGGGTACTTGTTGTGTAAGATTGTTTAAGATAATTTTATATTGTAATTATAGGTAATCTCTATTACCAAATAGGGTTTCTCTATGAAAGATCTCATAATGCGTTCTCTAATCTACACATGTTTATTTTCTTTTACTTAAAATTCTTAGCATTTTGGTGAATTTGTGATTATAAATGTAAGTTTGTTATAATGGATTTGAGTATCGACGAACATTAAGTGTACAATGATCTTTGCTCATTTAACTATAAATGTATGTTAGTTACAATTAATTATGGTATCGACCACCATTAAGTTCTTATAGTATTATGACGAATTCAGCTTGAGTCATTTACATCAGCGATTTTCTCGAACAACTAAGAGTACTTGAGTTTCATTTGGTTCTCACGTTCTAACGTAATTTCAGGATCTCTTTTTGAATTCAATCAAACTTTTACCATAGGTATACGTCTTCACTTGAGCTTCTTGATGAATCTGTCCATGATTTCTATTGGTTCTTTGAGAAAATCGAGTTTGCCATCAATACAAATTTCCACAATTGGTATAATCGTCATTCCGACACTTTTTTACATTTGATACGTGAAACGTGTCGTGTACACCACTAAGTTCTTGTGGTAACTTGAGCTTGTATGCTACTGGACCGATTCTTTCTACAATTTCAAATGGTTCAACGTATCTTGGGGCGAGTTTACCCCTTTTACCAAACGAACCACATCCTTATATGGTGATACTTTTAATCTGAGAATGTCATCTAAAGTTTGTATAGTTTTATCGCTTTGACCATCAGTCTAAGGATGGTAAGTTGTACTTAAATCTAAACACGTCCCTAGCACTTTTTGTAGTGATAGACAAAACCTGGATGGAAATTGACCATCTCTATCGGAGATGATAGAAATAGGTAGTCCATGTCTTGCCACAATCTCATGTACATACAACTTTGAAAGCTTTACCATCTGATAATCCTCCATGATTGGTAGAAAGTGTGCATATTTAGTTAGTCAATCAATGATAACCCATATAGAGTCATGGTCACCATAAGTTCTTGGTAGCTTCGTTATAAAATGCATGGAGATTTGCTCCCATTCCCATTGTGGAATCTCCGGTTCCAGCAATAATCGAGACGGTTTTTGATGTTCTACATTGACCTTTGAGCATGTTAAGCATTTTCCGATATATGAAGTGATTTCCTTTTGTATACTGGGCCACCAATATTCTTATAACTATGGAATAAACGTTCTTGAATTTGTGCATGTGTATTTACGAGCTCATGTCACTATATTTGTATATGCAACCAAGTAATCATCCTGGGTAGTGAAATAACGCGTTAGATTAATGTGGCATATTATGACAAATTAGAATGCCTTGCATGCATTTAATTATACTATCATGACGTTTATTTCCTTGTATGACATTCGACAGGATTTGAATTGGCTAATATAGTTACCCATAGTTTTTTCTGTTTTCTCATAATTAAACTCAAGTTTCGGTAACCTTATCCTGCCAATATACAATGCTCTTGACTCGAATAAATTATGTCCGAGAAATTCACATTATATGGGGAGTTAAATTATGTCTATAAATGCCAATATACATAGCTGGTACAATTGTGATATTGCAATTTGACGGATTGTCACATTCTTTCCTACTTTGAAAGAATTTCGTCCTGATATTCAGCTTGAGTCATTTGCAACGGATATTTTCTCGAACAATGAAGGGCACTTGAGTTTCATTTTTGTGACATTCGTCAAATTTGAATCTAGTATTTGTATTTGTTTACCCGACCCACTTTGTATTCAGATCTTCATTTATTATTATTAAAATGGTGTATTTATTAAGTATTTATGGTTGTTATGTTGCTACATATTCATTCTCATGTCATATTTTATGTCTTTTGTTCTTAAATTTGCATATAAACCACGTTCAAGTACAAAATATGCCAAAATACCAAAATTCTGCAAACCCGAGTGCGTCGCGTAGCACGAAGAATCTAGGGTTCGTTCGAGAAACCATTTGGGCCGCGCTATGCAATACCCATCCTCTTTGCCTGTCGAGATACGTGACGCATGCCCAGTATAGTCAAAACGTGCTTGCTTCACGCAAGCATCAAGCTTGACCGATTTCTCGCCCTTTGACTCATTTTGAACATTGTAAATTGATCCTAGACTTTATTCTAACATGAATGCATGATATTCTATCATCAATTCAACATAAAACTTATTTAATTGGTTAAATTTCAAGATTTTATGCCTAAAGACTAACCTCTTGACTAGCCTTTGCGTTTAACTTGTTTTGCATTGTTAATAAAAAAATTGCTGCTATATAAAGAGCCCTCTACCTATGCTTTTTCTTTGCCATAACACATTTCTCACCTAAAATCATTCTTGGCTATCAATTTGGTGTTCTTGCTATAGATTGACTCCAAAAGTCAAACAGTTCAAGTTTCTAGTTTTCTTCGTTTATTATTGCGTCCAATCCTCCGGTATGTTGTATTATTATTTTGCATTAATTCGGCGTTTAGAACTCAATGCCACGTTGAAAATAATTTGACAATGGTGTTAGTTCATCAAAAAAGAACCTGACTCACTTACGAAACCGTTTGGTTAAAGTTTAGATATTTTATACTTTTAACATTTAAAACAAGTTCTTTCATTCCCTAAATGCTAAAATAATATTTTCATGATGTTGTAACCAAACCTGACATAAAGTTGAGTTCATTTGACAAAAAATGAACCACTCGCTTAAACTCGTTTTTTTAATTTTTAGGCCTGTTTTGGCTTTTCACGAAATGAGTCAAATTTGTTAACGTGATTAAACAATATCATAACATAACCATTTGTTAACAATTAAAATTAATTTACCTAAAAATGTTATGACAAAATGTCTAAAAACCAATTGTAAACAAAATAAATATATATTTTGCTTCCAAGCTTTAAAACTCCCAAGTAACAACCGAACCACCTACGTTTTACTTTTCTTCATATTTCTTTTGTGCAATTTATTGAACCTAGAACTATTTATATTTTCTAGGATGACTTGTAGAACCAAACTGTGACATTCGTTACGAAACCAGGTATACCTTAGTTATTATGTAACGAGTAAACGATTAACCATTTATTACATAACGAACAAACGAATAACCGAACAATACTGTTTATGACCTGGATATATCGTGGGGCCATCTATAAGTGATATATGCATAATCACAGCTAACATATCAATATTATAGCCCTGGTATATAGAAAACCAGTTAAATGAAAAGATTTTCGTTTAACAATACGCTATGATATTAAACGCAAACGTTATTACCAAAACAAGCATTGTACCATCCGTCAAGCTGAAAAAGACTTATAAAACACTTATTTTAGAAGTTTTAAGCAACTTGTGAAAATAATTTGGATTTTTACAACTAAATGGTGTTTTTTTTCTTAATTTGCAAAAATTTAGCCGAAAAACACTCGTTTTTGCGCTGTTTATCGCACCAGAACTATTTTTCTTGCCAAAAACTGAACCCGAACTAAATTTGGACTAGTGATTTCACATACGGGCACGCAAAACCAGGAAATTAGCCAAAAAGGGCCCAAAGGGTCCCTTTTTAGTGGCAGTCGCAATACATGGGGATCCCCCTTGATTTCCTTCCCTTATAAGCTTAAGTATTTTATTAGAACAAGATATTTTGACATATTAACATCTGCTCCAGTCTGTTCTTCACACTTCCAATCTCAAACCCTAAGGTAATTCATGGTTTAAGCTTGTTTTAATCAAGAATTGATCATTAGAATTGAGCTTGATTAAGAAAAATCATATCTAGCCATGAAAAACTCTTTAAAATGATGCAAAAACTGAGTTTGATGCTAAACAAGTGTATTAATATGAATCAAATACTTTTTTGGCCAAAAATATGGATTAGGAGGTTTAAATCGCGTTTTTATAGTTTAAAAACTCGATTTAGAACCCTAACCAAAACATTATGTTACAAGGCTTGATTATTGATGTTCTATGCTTGGTTTTGTGGTACATGGCCTATAGATTCATTAGGTAGGCAGCCAAGAACCTGGAAACGCGAGAAAAGACCTTAAACACCCGGAAAACGCAAAGGTACTAACCGAACACTCGTTTAGGGGATGTTTGTGTCTAGGTTGTGACGTGCTTATTTTTAGCCAATGAAAATTTTCTGGGATATCAAAAATCATTTGAACGAGTCCCTGTCTAAATTTGGGAATTTTTTGATAATCTGAGAATATTTGACGATTTTATTACTGTTTATTGATGTTTATTTGGGAAAAATAGTTAAACAACTTGAAATTTATGAAATTTTGTGGAGAACTCAAGTAATGCATTACAAGATCACACATAAATTTTGGGGTTAATTGGAGAACTCTAGCTATGAAATCTGGATTCCCGTTTAATCGCGTTTTAACGACCGTTTATTGCTCAAAGGGTATTTTAGCCAAGTAGTTTGGTTATGAAATTTTTACAGGGATGTTTGGAAGCCATTTTGACTACTCAGAAAAATAATCGGATTTTTCAGATATCATTTGGTATAAACGGACGATTTATCGGTTAAAAATAGCATTTAAAATGAATTTCTATAAATTAATAAATAACTAAATATTTTCAAAATTATTTTTATACAAATCTACACTTACTAAATTCTAAGTGATTGATTTTCGTAAATTAAAGATGCTTGGATGAAGAGTTGTACTAAGTTGAAAGTTAAACAAATATAAAATCTGATAAAAACCGGCAGCATTCTGATTAATGAACTTGCTAGAATATCAGAACATCAAGAGTGGTCAAATGTCATATTTTTGGTTTAATTGAATAAACCGAACATTTTATGAGAAATTTGGATAATTCGGTGAATTGTGCGGGTTTTTTCTAAACCAGACTGTATAACACGGAAACTAGCCCTATAGCGAATCCAGACACGTTTACTCAAGAATGTATTTTTTTTTTATAAATTGAATCATTTTATCAATCGACATGTTTACTCAAGTTTGTGTGATCTTACGTATTTTCTAAACGCTTACTTGGCCCAGCACGCGAAACGGTGAAACTGAGCTAAGCTCGATTTTGAACATTAAACAAAGTACAACGCCATGATCTAAGACTACTGACATGTTTTGGGTGTAACAGCTGTAACCAGACTAGTTATACAGCTCGATTCATAATGGAAACTATATTAATGTCAAATATATGATACCGATTATAGGAATCGAGTTAATTAGTCGTACGAGCTGTAAACCGATATAGTGCTGATTATATTATTATAAGGTGAGTTTCAAGGCCCCTCTTTTAAAACTGTTTTACGAACATTTGAGATTAAAAGCATGTTTATATACATCTATCTACATGGAAACCGATTATGATGTGTAACTCTCCATACAATCCTCTTCAAGGTTCAATTTTGATTGAAGTCTGTAACTCTCCATACAATCCTCTTCCAAGCTTTTAATCTGATTCTCAAAAGTCTTTTCATTATCATCATAAACATTTATCACCACATCTTTCTTCTCACACTCACTCTTCCACTTTCCAACTTCCCTATTCAAATAATCAATAATTAATAATAAGTCAGTTGTTGAAAGTTTAGAAGGTACCTGAGAACTTAATGCTTCTCTAGTTTCATTTATCTTGGCCATGTAAGCAACATTGACCTTCTTCATCTCAGCAGCATGGCTGCTCCAGTCAAACTCACCATCCCGAGGAACCACGGTGACAGCCACATTCCCTTGATCCCTACCTTGATTGTTTCCTCTAGCATTCCCTCTATTCTGATTTGTCTGAATCTGCAACTGATTGTTTCTAGGTTGTTGCTGGGGCTGTTGTTGTCTGTTTTGATATCTGATTCATTGGCTGATTTCTTTGCTGGAAATTCTGCTAATTTTTATTTTGGTTCTGATAAAACTGGGTTTGATTCACTTGATTTCCATATTGCCTAGGAAGATTACACTCCTTAGCAAAGTGTCCTGGTTGCTGACAGTTATAGCAAATGGCCTTTGACTTGTCAAATCCAATTCTTTCATTAGGACCAGCAAAAGGTTAATCTTCCTGTCCTATTGTAAAGCCTTTTGCTTCTAGCAGCCAGCATGGCAGCTTGCCATTTCAAATTTACGTCTTCAAGATCATCAGCATCTATATGTTCCAGATCTTCTTGAACTACACTAGTGTGGATAAGGTTCTTGGCCACAAAGGCATTATATGACTCAGTGAACATTAAAAACAGGGCCTGATAATCAGTTCCATGGACTGAGTTGTTTTGAACATAAGGAGGAGGTCTTCAATCATTTGCACATTGAACCTCTGTTGGCTTATTCCAGAAGAGTTTCCATACGCCCTTGGTGTCTTAGAAGCTACAAAGTTGAAATCTGAAGGCTCTTCAATAATTGGATGCATCTGTTGAGACCTTGTGGACATAATGCTCATTGGTGCCACCAAAGCATTTGTCACAGGGAAGCTTGGTCTCTCTTCTTTAATCATGTGGTTTTCAATCATCTCATGTTCAGCAGCTTGTAGGAATGAAATGACATCATCCAATTTAAAATTGGGAAAATTCACTTTTTCTCTAACAAATTTGGTAGCAGTGTACCACTCCTTCGACAATGAAGAAAGTAGTTTCTTGTTCAATTCAAAATCAGAGATTTGGAGGTCTGTAGTCCTGATTTCATTCACAATAGCAATAAATCTCTGATGCACTGACTTCAACCTTTCTCCTTCTTTGAACTTGAATATGTCCAATTGTTGTTTAAGCCGATCTTTTTTTATGTCCCTTAATTCCACATTGCTTCAAACATTTCAACCACAGTATCATAAATAGCCTTAGCATTAGTATGATGATTCAAACTTGTCAAAATTTCCCATGACAAGCCTAGTTTCAGCATGGAGAGAGCCTTATCATCTCTCTTCTTCATCTGTCTCTCTAGCACTAGATTGACATTTTCATTGTCGGTAGAAACGTACAGACCATTCTTGATTGAAGCCCATAGCTCCATATCTTTGTAGTTAACAGCGGCCTCAAATAGCATCTTCCATTTTATATAGTTTTCTTGCCCTAGCAGTCTTGGGATCTTGTTGGTTGATACCTCTTGATCATCCATAGCTTCAACATTCCTAGATCTTAAAGCACGGACCTTTTTCGATCAAACTTCAACACTAGTTTTCGCACTGTTTGTTGCACCCGATATATTTTTCTTGCCAAAAACCGAACCCAAAATAAATTTGGACTCGGGATTTCACGTTCGGGTATGCAAAACAAGGCAAATGGGCTAAAGTGGGGCCCTAAAGTTTCCGGCCGCCAATGTTGAAAGTCCACCTTTGTAATCTTTCTTCATATTTAAGTAACAAATTTGGATATTTTACCATCACTTTCACACAATTTCTGGAGAACAATACCTGATCTTCCATACACACACAAAACCCAAAGGTAGTTAGTAATTTTGATCATTTTAAAGCTCGATTTAAAAATGGTTTTTGCATAAAACTTGAACTTTGATTACCAAAAATCAATCTTAACCATGCAAAAACCCTAAAATTGTCCATAAACAGATTTTGATGCTAAATCTGGTCAGGAATCATAACAAAACACTTTTTTGGCCATATACACGGATTAGGAGGTTTAAATCGCGTTTTTACGGTGTAAAAGTTCGGTTTAAATCCCTAACAGAAACCCTTTGTTTCAAGGATGATTTATTGATGATACATGCTTGGTTTTATGATATATGACCTGTAGTTACTTTAGCTAGAAGTCCAAGAACCCGGACAAGCGAGTAAAGGCTCAAAACAACCGAAAACCGCAAAGGTATTACCGAAACCCTCGTATAGGGGCTGTTTAATATCCGATTATGACGTTCTTGTTTTTAGGTTGTGAAACTTTTTAGGGACATCAGGGACTATATGAATGAGTCCCTGTCTGAATTTGGCAATGTTTTAATAAACCGAGAATATTTGGCGAATTTATTACCATTTGTTAGCGTTTATTTGTGAAAAATACTTAAACTACTTGAAAAATTATTAAGTTTTGTGATGAACTTAGGTAATGCGCCAAATGATCACATATAAATTTTGGTGTCAGTTGGAGAACCCTAGCTATAGTTTCTGGATTTGCATTTATTCGAGTTTTAACTTTTAATGGTTGCTTTTGGCTCAAAAAGGTAGCCTAGCCAAATTCATAGGTTTTGGAAATTTTATAGGGTAATTTGGAAGCTATTTTGATTACTCAGAAAATTTATCAGAATTTTTGGAAATTGTTTAGTATAAACGGACGATTTACCGGCTAAACATAGCATATAAAATGATTTTTTATAAATTAATAAATAAGTAAAAATTTTCGTAAATATTTTTATAAAAATATACATAGTTTAATTAATAAGTGTATAAATTTTCATAATTTCAGAAAACGGAATTAGTTGTGTTAATTTGAAATTTAACAAATTAAATTTTGATAAAAACTGATAGATTTGAGATTAACAAACCTGTTGAAATAACAGAACATTATGAGTGGTCAAAAACCATATTTTTGATTTAATTGAATAAAACCGAACATTTTGTGAGAAAGCCGGACAATTCGGATGAATTGTGCGTGCTTTTCTCCAAACCAGACTGAATAAACGGAAATGAGCCCTGTAGCGAATCCAGACATCAAACTATGATCTTTCTTTATAAAATTAATCATTTTATCAACCGACACGTTTACCTGAGTTTATGTGATCATACCTGTTTTCTAAACGCATACACGATCAACTTGGCCCAGCACGTGAAATGGTGAAACTGAGCCAAGTTCGATTTTAAACATTAGACATTGAACAACGTCAATAGTCTCCGGGTATAATGACGCACGCAATACGAGAAACATTCCAAAGAATATTCTATTTGTTTCCTCGTACAGCCACCGCCGTCATACACGAAACCCTAGACATTCCTTTCACTATTGTATTAAATGATATATTAAATGCAGTGAATCTTTGTCTTTGATTGTGTTCTTGTTGATTATTTATTACTGTTTCGTGTCCACATTCACACCTGTGTTCCCACTCATTGGATATCCTGATTCCACCGGGATATTCAATAGGCCTTTGGATAACTGAGTCAGTGTGTTCTTGTCAACCTTTCTAAGGTTTCACCCGACTCACCGGTCCTGACAAGTGGTATCAGAGCTTTGGAAGCTCACTGAAGGCCACGGGACTGAAGGTTTGTGAAAAAGCTTGAGCTTTACTCTGTTTTCTCTGCTGCAAAACTCAGATATACTGAAATGGAAGACCAAGAAGTTTCTACCAACAAAATTCCTAGATTGCTTGGACAAGAAATTTTTATCAAATGGAAGGTACTCTTTGAACCCGCTGTAAACTACAATGATTCGGAACTTTGGACATCTATTACCGAAGGAAACTATGTTCCCTCTATTGCTGCAAACAATAGTGCTACTATTGAGCTGAAGATGAAGAAGAGAGATGACAAAGCACTATTAATGCTGAAGCTAGGTCTGTCTTGGGAAATACTGACAATCATAAACCATCACAAAACTGCTAAGGAAATGTATGATGCAGTTATTGATATGTTTGAGGGAAATACAGAGCTAAGAGATATAAAGAAAGATAGACTGAAGCAACAGCTGGATAGATTCAAGTTTAAAGATGGTGAAAGATTAAAATCAGTCTTGCAAAGGTTCAAGTTTAAAGATCTACTGATTTGCAGATCTCTGATTTTGTGCTAAACAAGAAACTTTTGTCATCCTTGTCTGGTGAGTGGTATACTGCATGCAAGTTTATCAAGGAGAAGGCAAGTTTTCCCAGCTTCAAGTTGGATGATGTAATTGCATTTCTCAAGGCTGCAGAACCTGAAATGATTGAAAACCATATGATTAGAGAGGATAAGCCCAGTTTTCAAGTGAACAATGCTCTTGTAGCTCCTATAGGAAATCTCTCAATCAAAAATCAGTAGCCAATCATTGAAGAGCCATCTGAGACAAATTCAACATGTGGTGGTCAGCCAAGATTTAATGTGCAGCTGATTGAAGATGATGTAGCCTCAACAGCAAGTGGACAGTCAACCTTTGTGCAGAACAATGCAACTCAAGGAACAGACTATCAAGCTTTGTTCTCTAGGTTCACTGAGTCATATCATACATTTGTGGCCAAGAACCTAATCAACACAAGCATTGTGCAAGAAGATCTTGAGCAGATAGATGCAGATGACTTGGAGGATATGGATATCAAATGGCAGGCTGCCATGTTGGCTGTGAGAAGCAAGAGGTTATACAATAGAACTGGAAGATCAAGCTTTAATGGACCAAATGAGAGAATAGGTTTTGACAAATCAAAAGCAATCTGCTACAATTGTCAACAACCTGGACACTTTGCAAGAGAATGTGACATGCCTAAGCAATCTGGAAACTAAGTGAATCAAAGTCAGTTCTACCAAAATCAGAATCAGAACTTCCAACATCAAAGAAATCAGCTCACCAACCAAAACCTGTATCAAAACCAGAATAGGCCCCAGCAACAACCCATCCAGTCTCAAAGGAATAACCAACTGCAGATTCACAACAACTAGAACAGAGTCAATCAAAACAATGTGAATCAAGTTAGAGATCAAGGAAATGTTGCAGTCACCAGGGAGCCGCAAGATGGGGAGTTTGATTGGATCAACCACGCAGCCGAGATTGAAAAGGAAAATGTTGCTTTCATGGCTAAAGTACAAAACAAGCCATAATCTTCTAATGCGCAGGTACATTCTGATATTTCAATTTATGATATTCTTATTACAATTGATGAACTCAATCAGGAAGTTGGAAAATGGAAAACTGAATGTGGTAGAAAAGAAGCTTTCTTAAATGTGTATGAAGCCAGTGAAGCAACCTATGAAAATCAAATTAAGGGGCTTGAAGAAGATTGTATGCAAGCATACAGAGCCCAATCAAGAATGACAGTTGAAGTTGAGGGTTTCAAAAAGTCGTGTGCTGAAGAAAAGTTGAAGAATGCTGAGCTGTCGATTCAAATGGAATTCATGAAAAACCTTGTGTCTATTGGTAACATAGTGGGATTTGTGGACAAAAATGTCAGATGAAGAGAAATACAAGAAGGTGCCACCACCTTTCTGTGACAGCTATCCACTAAGAGTAGACAAGGAAAGTAGGAATGAGTATTTAAAACAACTCAAGAATGTATTTGATGACAAAACTGAATTTGTAAAACAGTATGAAGATGTGATTGTGGATGAAAATGGAGAGTTTGCAGCGAAGCAAAATGAGAAATCAGAAGTCAAGAAAGCTGTAAAGAAGGATGGTGAGAAAAAAAAATGGAATGAATACTCAAGTGAGGAGAGTACTTGCAGTTGTGGAAGTACCAAATCATCTGAGGGCAAGAAGAAAAAGAAGGGATCAAGAAAGAAGAA
Source organism: Bidens hawaiensis (assembly GCF_021521415.1). Lineage (NCBI taxonomy): Eukaryota > Viridiplantae > Streptophyta > Magnoliopsida > Asterales > Asteraceae > Bidens > Bidens hawaiensis. The sequence continues at coordinate 103,748 of NW_027496518.1, forward strand.
AAAGAAAAAATTCCTCTACTGCCAAAGATGACTCCAAAGTTAAAGAAGCAATATGAACAGATGAGAAAGGAACATGTGATATTTGATATTTGTGCAAAACCACAGTCAGAAACCAAGAGAAGAAATGAAGTGATAATGATGTCTTCTTATGATCAATCCCATCCTCCAATCTATCCAGTTTTCTCTAATCATGAACTGTTTGACATTGGAGATGTGGATTATGCACCCAGGAGAAAATTTGTTACAGAAAAGGAAGGTAGCTGTTCAAAACTACCATCCAAGTTGAAGCCAATAGTGTTTGTCAAAGATAAATATCATTTGGTTCCTGATTTAAGCAAGCCAATCAATGGATTTCAGCAACACTCTTTGACTAAAGACATCCTTAGGCTTTGACTTCCCTAAACCAAGTGACAGAATTAAAGACAAGCAATTGCTTGAGGAGATGTGAAACTATTCCAAGGTTTGGTGCAAGAAGTGTGATGCCTACGGTTATCACACAGATTCTTGTTGGTTTGAAGAAGAAGAGTTTGTGATCCCTGATGTGGTTTGTGGATTTGACATGAAAGGATACAAACAAATGTATCAAAGATACCTGAATGAAGAAAAGAAAAGTTCAAGTGATGAAGAGAATAGACCAGTCTTGGAAAAGAGACTGAAACAAGTCTTGAAAATCAAGGATGATTCAAAAGTATCAAGCAAACCTGCAAAGAACAATAGGTCAACTGACAAAGGAAAGGCAAAGATGAGACCTGGTGTTCTCAATGGGGATGAAAAGTTCTTGATGAAGCAGGGTTATGAACCAAGAGGGTTTCAGTGGAAGACAAAGGAGTTGAATGAACAGAAAGGCTATGTGATTGAGCAAACTGAAAACATAATCATATCAAAAGTTGTGAAGGTTGGGTCAGACTCAAAATCAGAAGAAGAATGTGAAGTTTTCTATGAAGATCCACTTCCACTTTCAGTTCTAACTCCTGATGGATTTTCAATTGAATCTGAATTGCAAACTGATGTAGTTTGTGACTCAGAATCCAACTAATTCTCTTTTGTGTGTATGTGCAGGAACAGTCCTTAAATAGTAATGACTTATGGTACATGGACAGTGGATGTTCCAGGCACATGACCTGTTATAAGAGTGCACTTATAAACTATGAAAGAAAATATGAAGGTCCAGTTACTTTTGGGAGTGATGAAAATGGAGGGAAGATTGTTAGATGAGGAACACTTACCAATGGCAAGGTATCCTTTGAGAATGTGCTGCATGTTGAAGGACTACAATATAATCTACTCAGCATATCTCAAGTCTGTGATAAAGGGTACAAAGTGGCTTTCAATGATGAACACTGCCTAATTCTGAAGCCTGAGTTTGTGATTCCAACTGAAATGATCATGATGATGGCTCCAAGAAATGGCAACCTCTATGAACTGAGAATGAATGCTGCTACATCTAGAGGTGGTTCATGCTTTGTTTCCAAGGCCACTGAAAATGAGACCAAATTGTGGCATAGGAAGATCTGTCATGTCAACTTGAAGAACATGAACAAGCTAGTGAAAGGTGAACATGTTGTTGGCCTTCCCACAATAGAATTCAAGCTTGAAGAAAAATGCATATCTTTCCTCAAAGGGAAACAACATAAATCCTCACATAAAAGCAAAATGATAAATACCATTGATGAGGTCTTGGAATTATTACACATGGATCTGTTTGGTCCAGTAAGTGTTCCAAGTATTGAAAAGAAGAGATACTGCCTAGTGATCACAGATGATTACTCAAGATTTACTTGGGTATACTTTATGGGCAGCAAGGATGAAACCCCTGAATTGATCAGAACCTATGTGCTAAAGATGGAAAATCAGCTTGAAAGGAAGGTGAAAGTCATTAGAAGTTACAATGGAACAGAATTTAAGAATGGACTAATGGAATAATTCTGCACTTCTAAGGGATCTTTCAGCAATACAGTGCACCTAGAACTCCTGAGCAAAATGGTGTTGCAGAAAGAAGAAACAGAACACTCATTGAAGCTACAAGGACCATGATTGCTGATGCAAATCTGCCAGTCACTTTCTGGGCAGAAGCAATCAACACTGCATGTTATGTGCAGAACCGGGTTCTACTAAACAAGGCTCAAAATAAGACTCCACATGAGGTTATCTTCAAAAGAAAGCCATATGTGAAGTTCTTAAAGCCTTTTGGATGTAGATGCTCACTGTTGAATACAAAGAACTATTTGAACAAATTCCAGTCAAAATCTCTGGAATGTTTCTTTGTGGGATACTCATCTCATTCAAAGGCTTATAGAGTCTATGTGAAGGAGCACATGGTGGTCATTGAGTTTTCAGACATTATATTCAATGAAAACCGCTTTAACAATGTTGAAGGTCCCAAATAGCTATTTGAATTGGAGAAGATGATCAAGTCTTTCAAAATCTATAATGAAGACTTGGATGACAGCATGTACAGAACCAGTTTTGAGGATAAAGAAAAGCAAAAACAAGTTGATCTGGACAAGCTATGGTCATCTGTTGCTCATAAAACAAATGGATTTAACTTTGAGAGAAGCAACCAAGGAGCAACTGAAGTTGAGATAAATGGACAAGATGCTGTAGTTGAAGTTTCCAATGAAGGTCTAAGTGATGTGGAAAGTGAACCTATTCAAAGTCAGCAACTTGCTCAGCCTGAAGAGACAAATCAATTCAAAGACAGGTTTCAGTCTTTGTTTGATTCTCTACAAATTGGATCAAATGAAGCATCTTCATCTGAAATTGATCAAACTCAAGAAACTGCTAAAGCTCAAGAAAGACTTGAAAACGAAACTGCTGAGATAAATATGACCAATATTGAGATAGAAGTGTCTGCACAACAGGTTGTGCAGACCACCTCTGTTGAAAGAAATCACCATGCAGAGAATATCATAGGAGACTTGCATGAGAGAACCCTTCCTTTGACTTGATGGCCTAGTCAATAGTGACTATGATGGTTGCAACATGAGTAGAAAGTCAACTTCAGGAGGATGCCAGTTTCTAGGGAACAGGCTAGTCTCATGGCAATGCAAGAAGCATACGACTGTGTCCATCTCAACTGCTGAGGCTGAATACATTACTACATCTGCTTGCTGTGCACAGGTTCTATGGATTCAGAATCAACTACTGGATTATGGTCTAAATTTCTTACTTACTCCTATTTTAATTGATAATACTGCTGCTATGTTCATTGTTAAGAATCCAGTCCAACATTCTAAGACTAAGCACATTGAAATTTAGACATCATTTCATTAGGGACTGTCAGGAAAAAGGTTTAATAGAAATGAAAAGGGTAGATACATCTGATAATTTGGCTGATTTATTCACCAAAACTTTAGATAAAACCAGGTTTATTTCTGTTAAAATGCCTAGGAATGATAAATGCTGATGAGGTTTGATTAAGGATATGTGCTTTGTGAGGTGCTAACTGATTATCTTTGTAACTCACTTTGAATGTTTGCATGATAAATTGCTATGCTTAACTGATCATTTGGATTGCATAAATCATGTATGTGACTGTTCTTGTATGAAAAATTGTGTTAAAGTTGTTAATTACAGCTTTCAGTACTTTGATCTGTGCCTCAATGATGTATTTTTGTGGATTTAAGTACTTCGAGCATGAATCTGTGCTTGATGCTCCTCGAGCACAAGCAGAGGTACTTGGAAAATTTTTCTAAGTCTTTCGAGCTCAGATGTCATAGCTCAGTGGCTCTAGCATATGAGAGAGCCGGTATTGGATCTAGATCTGTGATGACATCGATGATATCGTTGATTAGGTATACGATTACGAAGGATTATGTTAAGTGTGTGTAGTGTATGTGTTGAGAGGAGATTTGGGCAGAGTAACGAGAGGATAATCATAAAATACCAGAACTTTTTTTTAGAAATAGTTTACAGGGGGTATTTATAGAAGATGACCTCATTCGTTAAGATAGACTTAACGAATGGGTCATTCGTTACAATTACTTAACGAATAAACATACTTATTCGTTAATACATTAAGATAGCGAATAGCCTTCATTCGTTATGTTCCATTCGTTAAGCTGAGTTAACGAATGGGACTTACATTAACACGAATGTGACATTCGTTACGGAGTAACGAAAGTGCCTTACAATTAGGGGAATGGCATATTTACATTAACACGCCTATAATACTAAACTATTACATTATCAGACGATAAAGACCGAGACGTACAAAACATGTATCAACAAACTCCCCCTCGTCTCGAGGTCTTTATCCTTCATCTCTGGAACATCTTTGTCTTCCAGTCATTACAACTATGAATCTTGTATGCGTAACAGACTCATACAACCTTCTAAAAACTGCATAGCAAGCTCATAGTCGCATACGTTAGCAAATCTGATCTGACTTATGTTGATACATGTTTTGTACGTCTCGATCTTTATCAGGGTTATTAATGTAATGGATTAAAGTATAGAGGTTATAATGTAATTATGGTAAAAAGGCCATTCTCTCTATTGTAAGTTACATTCCTTACTCCGTAACGAATGTAACACATTCGTCAAAATGTAAGCTCATTCGTTAACCATGTTTAACGAATGAGGGCCATTCGCTATCACTTAAAGTATTAACGAATAAGCATGTTTATTCGTTAAGGTATTTGTAACTAATGACCTATTCGTTAAGTTAAGTTTAACGAATAAGGTCATCTCCTATATATATCCTCTGTAAAGTATTACATTATAACAGTTCTGATTATTCCATCTCAAGCCTCGTTACTCTGCCGAATTGTTCTCTCAACCTACACTTCACACACACTAACGTATCTTGAGCATAACCGTATACGTAATCAACATGAGCATCGATGTAATCACAAGATCTAGATCCGTTATAAGCTCTCTCAAGTGGTATCAGAGCTAGAGATTTGATCTTCGGTGTTACTCAATTGATTAATCGTTCAATTCATAGTGTATTGAAGCTCTATTCATGATGAATTGATAGTAATCGAAGTTTAATTGTTTCAAGTTGAAACAGAGGATCATAATTGACTGTAATTAGCACTGTTCTAAGTGTATTAAAGGATTGATTAAGGTAAAATTGATTCGGTAATGGAGGTTTCTGGTTAATTTGAGGACGAATTGAGGATTAGTTGATGAATGTTTCGTCTGGACTTAGTTTGAATTGGTTTTTGAGTTTATTGAGGATAAGTGATAGGTCTGGAATGGTTTGAGATCACGGACGTGTTCGGATTTAGTCTATAAGTTGATAGGTATCGTGTTCAGGAGCTTCGGACTAGTTGTAAGGCCCTGTTCCCGGTAACCCTATTTTGGTATTGGATTTACTCATAAACACAGTTCTAAAATCAGAGTAAATTAAAACCTTTGCGGAATAATTAAAAACTTCAAACATCACATTACAAAACATTCATTCTTGTCTTAACATACAAATTGTCTTTTCGTAAGTAATTAATTAAAACGGTCATAACACTTCATCATGGATGCCAGTCTCTTCAGTCCATGCCCTGTGTCCCTCCTTAAGCCAGCTGCCTCGACCTATTTACTTGCATGCATACTAAAAGTCAGCTACGCTGAGTGAGTTCTAGTTAATCATTTAACATACAATACATTCATATCCTTACTCATACGCATCCGAAGATACGTATTCATACCTTATTTACTTTTACTTCTTTCATACAAACTTTATATACATGCACACGCGCTTACATACTTTCTTTCATAAGACCTTGTGATTTACCATAGGTTATTCTATCTCTACCATCACAGATATTATTAGGGTCTGGTCCCTTCTGTCTCAGATATTATTAGGGTCTGGTCCCTTCTGTCTCAGATATTATCAGGGTCTGGTACCTTCTGTCTCAGATATTATCAGGGTCTGGTCCCTTTGTCACCAATAACCATACCTGTCACGTCACTCGATCATACGTTCATTTTCATTCAATACTTTACATATCTTCTGGTCATGTATATACGTATATGTACATATTCATTCGTATAAACATTCCATAATAACATTCAATACTTAGTCATACATATAACATACACATATCATACACTTACCACTTAAGTTAAGTGTATTAACAACTTTCACATAGGGGTATGCACACAGCCCCAAAAACATAACGGATAAAGGGGCTAGAAACTCACCTGAAGTCGGTTTCTCTCGCCGTTAATAGTAATGCCCTTCTTTAGCTGTGCACGCCTAGCTGTATAACGCATTACGAGTGTCAAATATCCATTACTACTACTTCTTATATCTAAGTCAATGACACCCTCAACTAACGGGGATCTGGGGGCAGCGCCCCTGGTAGCGGGGTCTAGGGGCGGCAGCCCCTAGCAGGGTCCAAGGGGCGGCAGCCCCTGGCTGGGGTGAGCTGCCAGGTCAGCTCGGAAAAATTTTATTTTCATTAACAGTCCTTTAACAAAAATGCATCAGAAGATGAATTTTATAAAATTTCGCATGGAAGAATTTCGCTTCGCATGCATGAAATTTCGCTTCGCATGAAACCGTTTCGCTTCGCATGACTGTGCGATGCGAAATTACCTTTTTCGCTTCGCATGGTCATGCGATGTGAAATAGCCTTTTTCGCTTCGCATGACTTATGCTATGCGAAATTCTTCTTTTTCTTCGTTTTTATCATTTAATGGCCATTTTACTTCGCGACTCTACCTTAGGACCCGATTTTACCCTTTTTAGGGGTTTTGGGTTGTACCAACTTTGCAAACTTGCGTTTTATAAGGCCCGAACATCACATTTTTACCATATAACATTCTCGTGGGGTTATAACTTATCAAGTTCATGTTTTTCTTCCATCATATACCCCGATCTATCCTTCTATCGGTTTGCATGTCGATTCTAACCATAAAACTTAACTATTTAAACCGAAACCTACCTTTTGCTTCGGGTTCGAGTTCAGATCCGGACAATACGTAGACCTGGACGTGATTCTTGTTGTTTGATGATGTCTACACAGAAGATTCTTCCTCCTTTTTACACGGATTTGGATTCGGAATATAGAGAGAAAGTGTGTGTGTTCTTGAGTGTGTGTGTGTGTAACAAAATGGTGAAAAGAATGGAGAGGTTAGGCTTATATAGGGGGTCATGGGCCCCACAACCCACTCACAATTCCAAATCCAAATATTATCCAAACACTTAACACACGACTAACTTAACGACACACAGTTAAATAACAAAACTTTCCGTCATTTATTATTTAACAAAAAGTTGGATGTTACACTAGTTTAAACAAGATCTGAGTTTGTGAAAGTTTGAAAAATATGAGTTCTTATTCGTTGCTGATGAACACTGATTCGTTACAAATGAATACTGATTCGTTCCAAATGAATACTGATTCGTTAAATCTTAACTGCTCATTCGTTAAGAATTAACTGCTTATTCGCTAAAATTTACAGAATCATTCGTTAATCTCTCACTTTCGTTATACTCACATTTGTTATTCAGACTCCTTTCGCTTAAAACCTTATTCGCTAAGAGCCCATTCGTTCACACTTTTGTTACACTCATTCGTAAATTTCTCTTTCGTGTCAATTCATAACGAATATCAATTCATTCGTTAATCATCCAGTCGTTAATCAGTTCATTTGTGTAAGGAATTAACGGATATCTGTTCATTCGTTAATCATCTCATTCGTCACTGTGATCACATTCGTGTGAAAAGTAAGTCTAAGTTTACAGTTTTACAATTTTAGTCCTTGAAGTTTTAACAAGTGTGATCATGGCTTCGCAAAACATGTCTTAATATGCATTAGCCTCTCAGAACGTATTACTGCAGCAGATGCTAACCATGGATAATGAAATTGGAAGTCACAACAAATGTCCCAAATTGTTGAAATTGTCAGACTTCGCTGGCTGGGAACCGAGGTTCCGTGCTCACTTGGGATCCGTACATCCAAGTAGTGTGTGTTTTCTTGACGACGTGTATGCGACACCTTTGGTAGGTAGTGACAACATGGGGTGGACACCGAAGGAATTCAAAGATTATGAAACTCAAGAATTAAATGATTTTGAGAGTGAAACTTAAGCCTACTCAACTTTCACTATGGCATTACCGGAACAAATTTTTCATCAATACAGTACAATTAAGATTTGTGCTTCTTTGTTCACAACTTTGAAAACAAGAAGTTTGGGGAACACACTTGAGAGTAAGAAGACGCTCGTAAAATTTCAATTTAGAAATTTTATTTTGATGAAAAATGAGACTGTTGAAGAGATGATTAACCGATTTAGTCATCTGATTGTGGAGATGCCAAGTGTTAATCTTGAGCCAACTGAAACAGATAAGATTGATACACTGAAGAATGCTTTACCTTCTTCATATTCAACTTTCCTGTTTGTATTGAAAGAAAACGGTTTCTTTTGAGACACCGAACTCACAGCTATGCAATTCATCAACAAGATTGAAGAAAGGGAATTTGATATTAAATGTCAAAACTCGTTGAAAGAAAATCAAAACTAGCAATCTTCAACTCAAAACCCTTCACTCTATGGGGGTGCCTTGCCAGCAAATCATTCTTCAAGTTCTGTACCAATCAATGCTTTCTTTGCTCAATCTCAAGAAGAAATTCCTAATGTAAACTGTTCACCTAATGTATACTTTATGGCCAATGGAGCTAATGCAAACACAAGTGCTCCATCATCAAGCTTGCCTAAAGTAAATCTGCAAGAGGCTGAAAAATAGTTTGCATTCTTGTGTGCTTTCATGACTTCATATGAACAACTTGTTGGAAGCAAGATTGCCACAAGTGAATTAACAGATGAAGATTATGATCAAATTGACCCAGATGATCTTGAATTAATGGATCTCAAGTGGAACATGGCTATGATCGTTAGAAAAGTTAAGAGATTCATGCAGCGTACTAGGAAAGATCTTCCTGCTTTGAATAAAGGGGTTGGATTTGATAAACTGAAGGTGAAATGTTACAATTGCGGGGACTTTGGCCATTTTGCCAGAGAATGTGATAAGCCAAGAAAAGAATATTTTGGGCCACGCAATTCAGAAAGATCTTCAGGGAAGAATTCATTTGGTGGGGATAAGAGTAAAACGACTGTATCTGGTGGTGAACAAGATAAGTCTCCTGCTTCTCAAGCTCTGGTGGTTAATGAAGCTGTTGATTGGTCTCAACGTCTGTTGGAAAATCAAGCTAATATGGAAATCGTTGAACCAGTAGAGAAATTCGAAGATGCTGGCAGTAATAATGTATCTGAGGGAAGTGATTCATCGGATTCTAAGACAGATACTGATCAAAGTCTGTCGTCTCAAATTAAATCAATTCCTGATCAAGTTGAATCTTATGCATGTATGGCTAAGATTGATGAGGTATGTCCTAAACCTCAAATTAATGTTTCTGAATCTTCAACTGAAGTGATTGATTGTGCTGAATGTGCTGTATTTAAAGCCAAACTTGAAACAGCCTTAAATAAGAACAATACTCTCACAAAAGATCACTTTATGATCAATGAATGCTACAAACAGAAAACAAAATTGCTAGAGCAATCAACTCTTAAAATTCAAAAACTGTCTGAAAGCAATCATGATCTTAAAGCTAAGGTTCAGTGTAAGATCATCGAAGTTGATCAACAATTTAAGGAGATTCTTCGACTCCGAACTTGTATTTCCAATCTCGAAAATGAAGTAATGGAACTTAAAAATAAGCTTGGAAAATTTAGAGATTCTTCATTTCTTTTAAATGAAATAATCGAAGTTAATCATTCACATAATAAAAATGGAAAAACAGGTTTGGGATATGTCGAAATTCCTCCTCCTCTTAAGCAAGATTACAGTAGCATTCCCAATGTGGAAAAATGTTCAGATGGTTAAATCTGAAAATGTTGATACAACTAAAACTACTCGTGAACCGATTCATGTCAAAAGTAAAAGTGTTTTCACCAAAAATGAATTGGATGGTTCAATCGAGGAGTTGACTGAACCAGATGAGATTGTCAAAAACAAAGATATACCTGTTGACAGCCACATTCTGTGTGAACCCGAAGAGTTTGAGCAAGTGGTTTATGGCTCAAAGTTGTTGGGTAGTTCAGTGAAAAAGATTGATGTAACTCCTAAATCAAAGATGTCAAATAAACCGACTGTAACTGTGAGGAATTGATGAAATTTATTAATCCTCAGTCGGTTTCTTCAAATGGGAAAGTATTTAAATTAAAGGGTTTATCAAAAGTGTTCTCAGACAAGGAAGTTCCTTTGAACCTTCTTAAACCTGAAATGATTGAAAGTGTATATCAAGATGATACCTCAAAGATCACCAAACTTGAACAAAAATTTTTCCAATCAAAATTGGTTAAAGTTCATGAAACACATAAAAATGATGTGTTTAAACCTATTAGATTTGTAAAATCATCAGGTTTGGAGAATTCTTTGAATTCATCAAATCTTGAATTATAAGAATAAAAAGGGTTTAAAACATGAAAAACCGAAGAATGTCACATTTGAAAAACCCAAAGATGATATTCGTCAATCTTTGCTATCAAAGACTACCTGTGCTTCACCACCAAAATCTTTGGACTCTGGATTATGTTTCAAATGTGGTGAACAAGGCCATGTCTCCAAAAAGTGTAAAACAAAGATAGATGATATCAAAAGCTCTTCAACTCGAAAGACTGCTTTGTTTCCAAACATAAAAAAAAATCAACTTGATGAATGTGTTATAATGTATTCGAATATTAATCCAAAGAAAGATATTCGAGTTGATTCGGATAATGTAGCAAACAAATGTGTTGACCGTGCTCAACCAATTTGTTCAAATACTAATTTGGGAAGAATACGTGATGGATAATTAAAAAAGAAAACTAAGAAAACTGTCACTTATTCTCAAGTCCCAAATGTCAGCATTAATTTAAATGTTTCTCCTAATGTATCAAAAGGAGACCCCAAGACTGAGGCTTGGGCTGCCTTTTTGAACTAATCATTTACTTGTTTGTGCAGAGTTCGTCCAGTTCAGGGTTTACACACAAGTGGATTTTGGATAGCGGATGTTCTAGGCTTATAACTGGCAATCTAAATCTTCTGAGGAATGTTAAAGACATTCAAGGAGGTTATGTTGCGTTTGCCGGTAACAACGAGGGAATGATTACAAAGGAGGGAGAAGTGTCAAACGGGATTATAACGTTTGAAAAAGTAAATTATTGTGAGAAGGTGGATCATAATCTGCTAAGTGTTTCGCAGATATGTGATAGAAGGTTTACCACCATTTTCACATACAAGGAATGTATTATCCTTCAACCGGGATATACAATTCCTAAAGATATGGTTGTCATGAGATTACCTCGATCGAATGATATTTATGTTCTGGATATGAGTTATGATGTATCTGCTTCACCCTCAGCGACTTGTTTTGTGTCAAAAGCGACTGAAAAAGATTATATTCTTTGGCATCGACGTATGGGACACGTTCACTTACGAAAGATGAACTTTCTTATTGCAAATGATTTAGTGGATGGTGTGTCCCTCAAGAATTTCAAGTTCAATGATCACTGCGTCGCATGCAAGAAGGGGAAACAAAAGAAGAAATCACATCCAAGCAAGTCACTTAACAAGATTGTTACTCCTCTGGAACGACTTCATATGGATCTCTTTGGTCTAGTGAATCGTGCCAGTATTGCTGGAGATTGGTACTGCTTAGTAGTGACTGATGATTTCTCACGTTACTCTTGGGTGTTATTTATGGGATTGAAAGATCAAACACCTTTCTTAATTCAGAATCTAGTTACTAAGATCGAATCAGTTTACAAACTAAAAGTGAGACGAATTCGTAATGACAACGTAACTGAATTCAGGAATAATGTATTGGATTTCTTCTGCATACAGAAAGGAATTCATTGAGAATTCAGTGCACCTTATGTTCCTCAACAGAATGGTGTTTCTGAAAGAAAGAATCGACGTTGATTGAAGCTGGAAGAACGATGCTCGTGGATTCGAAGCTACCCGTTCAATTCTGGAACGAAGCTGTGAACACAGCATGCTATACTCTGAATCGCGTACTAACTATAAAAAAGCTCAAGAAGACGAGTTACGAACTTCTAAATAATCATAAACTGAACTTAAAGTATTTGGAACCGTTTGGGTGTCCATGTACTGTTTTGAAGAGAGAGGCTGGAAAGTTTGATGAAAAAGCCTTTGAGGGGTATTTCTTGGGATACAATTCTCCTAAGAAACGGGTCTTCAATATCTCTTCGGGTTGTGTTGAAGAATGGTATCACGTTGATTGCCAAAGTTATACCACTCCACCAATTGGTACTGGTCCCGACTGGATGTTCGATTACGATGGATTATTTAATTCGTTTACTTCAATGGTTGAAGAAGTCCCTGAAGATCTCATTAGATTTCATTTGGAGGAACAATGTCTTCCGAATCCAAGGTGTTCTTCAGTTGATGTAAATGACTCACCCAACGTATCAGAAACGTCAAACGAAGTTTCTGAATCTTCCGATGATGCTGATTTTTTGGATTCATCGTCCGTTATATTAGATGAAGCTACAGAGACAACTGAGCCAATTCTAATTAGTGATGATTCACCGACTGTCTCTTTAGACTCAGCGGAGGAAAATATCACCAATTTGGGTGATAATGTATCTGTCCCTGCCAATCCTTTCTTAAGGATTCATTAGAGTCATCTGCAGGAACAGATAATTGGTGATGTGAACAATGGGGTTCGCACAAGACACCAATTAGCTAATGTATGTGATGATCAAGTTGATGTTAACATATCTCCTACCGAGGATTCGATAGTTTGTGCTTATGCGGATTTGCACAATTCGGGTATCCTCAGTATTGCACAATACACCTGCTTCCTATCACAGATAGAACCGACAAATGTCACAATGGCACTTAAGGAACCGTCTTGGGTTGAAGCTATGCAGGAGGAGCTGCAACAGTTTGTTCGACTGGGTGTATGGGACTTAATAGATAAACCCAACCGTGTGAAAAAGGCTATTCCGACCAAATGGGTTTTTAAGTGTAGGAAGGACGATCGTGGGGTTATTGTGAGGAACAAGGCACGATTGGTCGTTCTTGGTTACAATCAACAAGAAGGCATAGACTACACTGAAGTATATGCTCCGGTAGCACGACTGGAGGCTATACGTATCTTTCTTGCCTATGCAGCCTATAAAAACTTTAAGGTTTATCAAATGGACGTGAAATCGGCGTTCTTGAACGGGGCTATTCATGAAGAAGTGTATGTGAAATAGCCTCCCGGTTTCGAGGATCTAGACTTTCCAGAGCATGTTTACCGATTAAACAAAGCTCTTTATGGTTTAAACCAGGCCCCGAGAGCCTGGTACAGCACGTTGGCTGACCGTCTGATTGAAAGTGGATTCACGAGGGGGACTGTGGATTGTACGTTATTCTATAAGAACGTGGGTGATGATTTGCTCCTCGTCCAAATTTATGTGGGCGAAATAATTTTTGGTTCGACGGACGACAGCTTGTGTAAAGATTTTGAAAAGACGATGCAAACCAAATTCGAGATGAGCTCGATGGGAGAGATGAACTTTTTCTTAGGATTAAAAGTTCACCAGTCTGATTCCGGGATCTTTATCCATCAGAAAAAATATGTGAACGATGTCTTGAGCCGATTCAAGATATATGACGGTAAAATTCCTTCGACACCTCTTCCTGTGGGTCACAATTTATCACCGGATGAATTGGAGGATACCGTTGATCCAACCCTATATCGTGCTATGATTGGTTCTCTCCTGTATTTGACTGCATCGCGACCTGATATTATGTTTGCTGTTTGTTTGTGTGCTAGGTACCAATCGAGTCCCCGAGTGACTCACCTGGCGGCAGTAAAGCGCATCTTATATTATCTGAGGGGAAATCCAGACATCGGGTTATGGTACCCCAAAGACGATAAGTTCGATCTCACCGCTTTTACTGATTCGGACTACGGAGGATGCAAAATCAACTTCAAGTCTACAACAGCGGGATGTCAATTCTTAGGAAACCGGCTTGTTTCCTGGCAGTGTAAGAAAAAGACGACGGTCTCAACTTCTACAGCCGAAGCGGAGTATAAGGCGGCCTCGTGTTGCTGCTCACAGGTTCTCTGGATCCAGAAACACTTACGGGATTACGGTTTGAAGTTTTTTACTACTCCCATTTGTATTGATAATTCTGCTGCAATTTCAATCACCAAAAATCCGGTTTACCCTTTGAAAATCAAACATATTGAAATCCGTTATCACTTCATACATGATTGTTTTGAAAAGAAATTAATATCAATTGATAAAATTCACACGGATTTTCAAAAGGCTGACCTTTATACCAAAGCGTTTGACAAAACACATTTTCAATATCTGTTGGGTATAAATGGTTTAAAAACTTTAGGGGGAGAAAATATATAAACCAAAAATATTGTGTTTTCAGTTTGTACAGAGAAAATTAAAAACTCCAAAAACATTTAAATATTGAAAAATTTTCAAAAACAATGAAAAATGCTTCTCAAAATGAGTTTTGAAGCCAAAAGGGAAAATGATAGTACATTGACGGGATTGATCTAGTACATGGATAAACTAGATTAAAAATTACCATAAGGCCAGCAATATGATATGCGAAGATAAGCTTGACAGACTATATAGGAACTGATAAGATATAAACATAATGAATGCCAAACCTAGTGGAATTACATCTTGAAAGATTGATACTATATCTGATTTAAAGAAAAGTCAAAAGTCAAAATGATTATTGTGTGTGCATGCTTTCATTTTTGAAGAAAATTCTGCTTTGGTTTTATTTTATTTTGCTAAGAAATTCAACATTATTTTTTCTTTATTTTTATTCAAATATTGGATCCTCTCCTGCGACATAAGATTATCCGATCTGAGGGTTAATATTTGAGTATTCTGCTTTATTTTCTTGGTGTTTCGTATAAAATCTTGGATTTTCTCTGCACGATAATACGGGATTATCCGAATTGAGAGTTAAGATTTTATGCAACTTCAACTTATTTTTATCTTTTTATTATTTTTTTTGAAATGGAACCTTATCTGCGTGTAGTAATACCAATCTTAAGGGAAAATTTTGACATTCCACTTTATTTTCCTGTTATTATTTTTGCATGAGTCACAGTTAATCAAAATTTGGAAAATCAAAGAAAAACGTACATGTGATATTCACTGTATAAGAGATAGAAATGTTATATCTGATTGATGAGGTCCACATATGGTTTTGTGTCTAATTGAACCAAATTAAAGCATATCGTAAAGTTTCCGACAAGTATGTGAAAAGTTTAAGAGGACAATTATATCTGCAATCATCGTTGGGTTACGTGTATAATAATCATCGAAATTGAAGTGTTACTTAGTGACATTTTTGTCAATATGATTCCCTGCTCAACTCACAAAAATATGTACTACTTTATTAGTATAGTTTTATATTCTTGTTTGTCATTTGTTAAATTGAAAATTTTAGAAAATTCAAAAAGATTTTATTTCATTTTCATTTCTGCTTTAGTTTCGATTTACCAAGCTAGCGAATAATTCAAAAGAAAAAGAAAAAGATTGATCCCCAAAATTTTAAGTTAATCGTGCTTAATGTATTTACAACTGGTATCAATTGTATTTTTAACGTAAAAATCCGTTTTAAATTAAACATTACCGATTCTTGGTTGATCGGGTATTTATAATGTATAAAATCAAGCCCTAATGGGATTTGGTTGATTATTTTATTATTTAAAAAAAAACCCAATTGGTTTTTAAAATTATTTAATTCCTTAATAGATTTGTATCTCATTCGCTAAGAAAAACATAGTGATTCGTTAAATGGTTTAATGAATGTAAAGCCATTCATTATTTTAAGATTAACGAATGAGTCTTATTCGTTATAACTACATTCGCTTCCGTTGTGCATAATGAATGGATGACATTCGTGTAACCATTAACGAATGGAATGAATTTAATTTATCATTCGTTAATATGTTAACGAATGACACTCTAATTCGTCAGAAACATTAACGAATAACGTATGTTCGTTAAAGTTTAACAAATGAGAGACGTTTTTGTTTAAAATCTTAACGAATCTGGATCATAATTTAACGAATGAGACCATTCGTTAGTTCAAATTTTGAACGAATGATCTCAGATTACGTGAAATTATTGGGTTTATAATCCCAAGGTTAGACGATTGGACATTCATTTGTCTGTTCCTATTCCATTGCTTCCATAAACGAACTCTTGCAAATTTTTCCCAAAAACTCATACTTGCTTGTTTGCATAATTGACTGATATCTTCTTGTTCTACAGGTAATGACGATATCAACAATATGAAATTCATGGGATTTCATCGGGATTTTAAGGGTTAACTGGTTTATTAATAGTTAGATATGAATCGAATAGTTAACTGCTCACAAATCTTATATGTTGATCGGCATTCGTATTGATGATCAATGTATTATGTGTTAAACCAATGTTCGATCATTGTAATTGAGATTAATTGTGTAAATTGATAAAGAATCAAAGGTTTCAACGATGATGTTCGTCGTCTTTGACTTCATTAAGTCAAAATAATGTATAAGGTTTGACTACTGATAGTCAAAGTGATAATTTAGGACAAATTCGTTATTTGTTAACGAATGTATTATTATTCGTTAATGTGTTAACAAATGATTATATGATTCGTTATAGATAACGAATAAGATATTAGTCTGATAACGAATAAGGTAACGAATTAGAATTGATTCGTTAATGAAATTCAAATCAGATTCGTTATCATAACGAATGAGTTAATGTATAGGTTTGATTCGTTACTTTTAACGAATGAAATCATTTCATGAATAACAAATGTCTCTTTCGTTTAAACCAGTTAACGAATGAGATAGATACTCGTTAAATCAGCATATATTATTTTAATATTTTACTAATGATTATGTTGTTTTTAACAGTAATGGCTGACGAATACGTTTAGAATCCTGGTCCCGTGTAAAACCCTGAGGCTAACCCTGATCAACCTGCTCAAGTCGAACCTGAATAAGCACCAGTACGTTTGTCTTGGAATGAAATTCATAACATCTGTGCATATCTCGAGCCACAATTTGAAGATACACCGATCTTTGGCGGGATGATTAGTTTCTTGACCTGATCGAGAATTCACAAGGCCATATCCACTCGCATTGTAGTTTATCAGAAGATTATACGTGAATTTTGAGATACAGCTTGATTGAATGAAGCAGAGAATCAGATCGAGGCTGTTATTCAAGACAAGCGAGTGATGATCGATGTTAGAGTTATTCAAGACTCGTTGGGCTTTATTGATACAATTGACGATCCATGTGAGTTCGAGAGGGATTTGATTAGAGGGTTATTCTACCGTGTAGATCTGGGTAGATCCATGTACAACAAGGCTAACTTGTGTGAACAATACAAGTACTTGTTGCACGTATTGATACACTGTCTCGATGGATGAAGAGGTGGATTTGACGAGTGTCGAGCCATGTTACAATCTGCTTTTGTCGCCTTGGTGTTGAATAAACCATTTAACTTCTCTGAAATGGTTTATTATCACTTGAAGGAGAACTTGACGAGCCGCCATAAGTTTTTAATATATCCAAGATTCCTCCAGATGATAATCAATGATCTCCAACCTGAGTTGATTAAAGATCAGGATGATGTGATGAAGTTAAAGCATATGGATGATGAGACCATGAGACGTTTGAGATCATACCGAGGTCAGAGTCTTGCAAATAGACCAAAGTTCATGCGTTTGATTGGTCACTTGGTGAATATTGATTATATTGCACCACCTAATGATTGTTGGATTCATGATGACTCCAATTCTAAACGTGAAGGTGGTGGTGGTGATGATGGTGGTGATGGTGGTCCAGGACCACAGGCTGAGTTAAGTTATGAGCAGAAGAGTAAGCGTAAGGGTAAAGAACCTATGGTGGAAAAGGGGGAGAAACCAATGAAGAAAAGTGTACGACGTGGCTCAGGGATTGAAATTCCTAGTTAACCGTTCGTTCGTTAGACTCCTCCAGTATCTATTTCGAGTTCTATTCCAAGGTCACCGACACCGGTTCATATGCCAGTATCTCCGGTACCTCCTTCTGTGGCCTTGATTACAACTGCACGACCAGATCCTGTTTTTGGTGACATACTTCAGACAGTGTTGGCTCGTATGCATACACCACAGCCAACCACTCCAGTTATTCCTGTTACACCTACACCATTGCCTAGACCTGAGCATTTGTTTATGAATTTTAATCGTCCTCAGGGTCCGATGCAGTTACTTTATCCTCATTTTTATGAGTTGTCTCCCAGTTCCCAATGGTTTAACATATTGAATCTGGTGCATATGCAACAAACCCAGATTCAAGCAGATCGTTCATTTTCAGGAACAGATGCGGGCAGAGCAAAGGAATATGTTTAGACATATTCAGTTCATTCAGCGAGAAAATAGGGAACTGAAAGCTCTTGTTGCTGCTCAGGGGGAGAGATTGGATAAACAGGATGAGATCATTCTTCAGTTGACATGTAAAGAAGATTAGTTAAAGAACAATGAAGATGATCAATATGGAGCAGGTGGTCGGATAGATCAGCAACTGGGCGGCAGTTCTGTACCGTCGGTAGGTAATAAGACTAATTCAAGTGTTGGTGGTGGGTCTGGAGATAGTCAGATGCAGATTGTGCCATACAAAGACTACACGAGAGTCAAACCAATTGATGTTATTCAGGCCAATATGATTTTGTTTGTTGGTATGGATGGGATTGTGTACAGTATGGTGAATGCAGATGAGATCGAAGAAGGTGAATTTGTTGATCATTCATTTAAAAAAGAACAAATTGCCTTGCTTCTGGATCTAAATGAAGAAGAGGTGGATGTGTTGGGTAAGAGTGTGGACGTGGAGGTTGAAATAGAATAAAGTACAAATATAGGCATTCCACACGGGAATGTGCCTGATTTTGATGAGGTAGAGGTAGAAGATGTTACTGCTGAGGAATATCCTGAGTTCTACACTGATAATAACAATGACTCAGGAATTCCATTTTTCACTACAGAACATTTTGATGCGACAGAACGTCGTTTACGAGAGGAGATAGAGAAGTGGAATAAAGCTGCGGAGACCAGTCACTTATCGGCGACAGTGAAAAAGCGCAAACATGCTTTGGATGGTATATTTGAACATAATGTTGCAAAGATGAACAAGATGATCGAGACTTTTCGTTATCACGAACGAGAAGAAGTCAAAGTTGTAAAGGCTCGAGCATCAGCATACCAAATGAAGAAGTACAAGCCAGCTAAAGATGTGCGAGGTGATTTGGTGGCATGGCATTTTGATCAGATCTTAAGGTATATATCGTTAAGTGGGAGCATGGTATTTATTTCTTCAGACGCCCACACGATATCTTATCTATTCCCAGGTGGGATGTGAGAACACTAGCTAATCGACCATTCGTGAATCGTGGGGACGATAAATGGGCTTGTTGGTTCTATAAGCAATTATTACATGAAACCCGTTTCGGTTTCAAGTTCTTCAAGCCACAGGTGCCTACTCATAAGTACATTGATGAGATTGATACTCGCACAAGTTGGAGAAAGTTGATATTACAGGTAAAGCCATCGAAGACGATGAAGAGGGTTCCAATGAAGATATTTCCTCAGAGTCTATTCACCACGTTTAATTATTGGTACTACAACAACGTTACGGGTGAAGCGGTTATTGTATATGGTCACGGTTCTAACACGAAGACAATATGTGTGATTGACCCAATGTGGCTAGTTAACTTATCTGAGTCTGACAATGATGCATTATTTACAAGTCGGATCAGATTTGCCAACGTATGAGACTACAAGCTTGCTATGCAGTTTCAGAAGGTTGTTAGAGTCTGTTACGCATACAAGATTCATAGTTGCGTTGATTGGAAGACCAAGATGTTTCAGAGATAAATGATAAAGAGCTCGAGACGAGGGGGAGTTTGTTGATACATGTTTTGTATGTCTTAATCTTTATCAGGGTTATTAACGTAATAGATTAAAGTATGGGGGTTATAATGTAATTATGGTAAAAAGGCCATTCACTCTATTGTAAGTTACATTCGTTACTCCGTAACGAATGTAACACATTCGTCAAAATGTAAGCTCATTCGTTAACCCTGTTTAACGAATGAGATAACGAATGAGGGCCATTCGCTATCACTTAAAGTATTTACGAATAAGCATTTTTATTCGTTAAGGTATTTGTAACGAATGACCTATTCGTTAAGTTAAGTTTAACGAATAAGGTCATCTCCTATATATATCCCCTGTAAAGTATTACATTATAACAGTTCTGATTATTCCATCTCAAGCCTCGTTACTCTGCCGAATTGTTCTCTCAACCTACACATCACACACACTAACGTATCTCGAGCATAACCGTATACCTAATCAACATTAGCATCGATGTAATCACAATATCTAGATCCGTTATAAGCTCTCTCAACTTGTAAATAAAGCATCGTTGTCAGACTCAGATAAGTTAAACAGCCACATCGGATCAATCACACGTATAGTCTTCGTGTTTGAACCGAAACCAAATACGATAACCGCTTCACCTGTATGATTGTCATAATACCAATAATTACACGAGGTGAAAAGACTCTGAGGAAATATCTTCATTGGAGCCCTCTTCATTGTCTTTGGCGGCTTTACTTGTAGTATCATCTTCCTCCAGCCTGTGCGTTGATCAATCTCATCAATGTACTTGTGTGTCGATACCTGCGGCTTGAAGAACTTGAAACCAAAACGGGTTTCATGCAATAAATGAGCATAGAACCACTCAGCCCACTGATCTTTCCCACTATTCACAAACGGTCTGTTGGCTAGTGTTCTCACATCCCACCTAGGCATAGATAAGATATCGTGTGGGCGCTTGAAGTAATAAATACCGTGTTCCCACTTCACGATATATAACTTAGTTCAGCATCAAACTGCCAAGCCACCAAATTACCTTTCACATCTTTGACAAGCTTGTACTTCTTCATTTGGTATGCTGATGTTCGAGCCTTGGCCAATTTCACTTCCTCCTTTTCATGATATCGAAAGGCCTCGATCATCTTGTTCATTCTCTGCATATCATGCTCAAACATACCCTCCAAAGCACGCTTTTGTTTTCTTTCTTTTGCCGTGAGGTGACTTGTTTCAGCAGCTTTGTTCCACTTTTCAATCTCTTCACGCAAGCGATGTTCTGCTGCATCAAAGTGTTCAGTAGTGAAAATCGGAATGCCTGATTCATTGTTGTTGTTGTCGGTGTAGAACTCAGGGATCTCCTCAATAGTAACGTCCTCTACCTCTACTTCATCAAATTCAGGCATATTCCCACATGGAATGCCTGTATTCGTACTTTCTTCCATCTCAATGTCCACATCCACACTTTTACCCAACACTTCAACTTCCTCTTCGTTTAGATCCAGAAGCAAGGCTATCTGCTCTTTGGTCAATGAATGATCTACAAATTCGCCTTCTTCAACCTCATCTGCGTTCACCATACTATACACGATTCCGTTCATCCCCACAAACAAAATCATATTTGCTGGAATGCTATCAATCGGTTTAGCTCTCGTATAACCCTTATATGGCACCATCTGCAAATTACTATCTCCAGACCCACCACCAGCACTCGTATCAGCCTTATTACCTGCCGACGGTGCAGAACTACCGTCCGGTTGCTGATCTACCCCACCTGTTCCATCCTGATCATATTCATCATTCTTTAATTCTTCAACTCATCATCTTTACATGTCAACTGAAGAATGATCTCGTTATGTTTATCCAATCTCTCTCCCCCTGAGCAGCAATAAGGGCTCGAAGTTCCCTGTTTTCCCGTTGAATGAACTGAACATGTCGATACATATTCTATTGTGCTAGCTTATGTGTAGCTCTGTCAGCCTGCATCTGTGTCTGTTGGAGATGCAACAGATTCATCATGTGAAACCATTGAGCTTGGGGAGCCATGTTGTAGAAATTAGGATGAACTGGTTGCATGGGACCCTGAGGACGAATGAAAGTCATGAAAGAATACTCAGGTCTTGGCAACGGTGTTGGAGTAACAGGAGTCACTGGAGTAGTAGGCTGTGGTGTAGGCATACAAGCCAAAACAGTCTGAAGAAAATCACTAAATATCGGATCTGGTCGTGAAGTAGTAATCAAGGTCATAGAAGGAGGTACCGGAGACACTGGCGTGTGAACCGGATTCGGTGACCTTGGAATCTATTGAGGCAAAGGATATGTGTGAATAGGATCTGAAATAGAACCGGAGGAGTCGAACGAATGAACAGTTGACTAGGTATCTTAATACCGGAACCACGTCGAACCCGTTGCTTGTTTACCTTCTCACTCTTCTCAATCATCGGTTCTTTCGCTTTACGCTTACGTTTCTACTCATAAGTTACCTCAGCTTGTGGTCCTGGACCACCATCACCACCATCATCTCCACCATTTTTACCATCACCAACTTCACGCTCAGAGTCGGAATCATCATGAGCCCAACGATCATTAGGTGGTGCGACATAATCAATATTCACCAAATGACCAATAAAACGCTTAAACCTTGGTCGATCTGCAAGACTTTGACCTCTGTAGGATCTCAAACGTCTCATTGTCTCGTCATCCATGTGCTTAAGCTTCCAACTATCATCCTGATCTTTAATCAACTCAGGCTGTGGATTATTGATTATCATCTGTAGAAATCTTGGATACATTAGAAACTTATGACGGCTCGTAAGATTTTCCTTCAGGTGATAATAAACCAATTCAGAGAAATTGAATGGTTTATTCAACACCAAGGCAACAAAAGCAGATTGCAGCATCGCTCGGCATTCATTGAATCTACCCTTATGTCCTCTGAGACAGTGTATCAACACATGAAGCAAGTACTTGTATTGTTCACACAAGTTTGCTTTGTTTTACATAGATCTACCCAAATCACCATTATACTTTACTCGGCCAAATAACCCTCTAATCAAGTCTTTATCGAACTCACACCTATCGTCAATCGAATCAATAAAGCCCAAAGAATCTCGAATCACCCCAACATCGATCACTACTCATTTATCTTGAATTACTGCCTCTATCTGATTCTCGGCTTCATTCAACCTAGCAGTATCCCAGAAAGCGCAAATAATCTTCTGATAAACCACTGTACGAGTAGAGATGGCTTTGTAGATTCTCGAACGTGTCAAGAAACTAATCATTCCTCCAAAGATAGGTGAATCATCAAATTTTGGCTCTAGATAGGCACATATATTGTGGCTTTCATTCCACGACAACAACACTGGTTCAGCTTGAGCAGGGATAGCCACAGGGTTTTGCTCGGGAGCAGGATTCTGAACGTTTTTGTCAGCCATTACTGTTAAAACCAATATAAACATTAGTATAATACACAAATATTATATTCTAAATAACGAATGTCTATCTCATTCATTAAATGATTTAAAACGAATGAGACATTCGTTATACATTAAATGTTTTCATTCGTTACAAGTAACGAATCAAACTTATACGTTAACTTATTTGTTATACGAATCAATGATTAAATCCTTAACGAAACAAACCTGATTTGTTATTATAATTGGTTTTCATTTAAGTATTCATTCGTTATAATTTAACAAATCATGTGGGCATTCGTTAACAATTTTAACGAATATTACTATCATTCGTTAACACGTAGCGAATCTGTCCTAAACTATTACTTTGACAATCCAGAGTCAAACCTTAGACATAATTTTGACTTAAAGAAGTCAAAGACGACGAAAATCATCGTCTATACTTTAAAATCTAATGGCTTTTAACAATTAATCATAACAACGAAAATCGATAATCGATTTAATGCACTAATATATATCATCTGCTCGAGAATCGATTCAATTAGAAGGTTTAATCGCTGCTTACTGTTCGGTTAACATGTAAATATCAACCAAACCCGTAAACCCTTAAACCTTCGATGAAAATCCCTACAAATCATATGTTTGAGATCGCTTGTACCTGTAGAACTCAATGATGTTACTCAATTGATCTAATAAGCAATCAATAGATTCTGGGAAAAATTGGCAAGAGTTTGTTTAGGTTGATGGTGAAATAGGAAATGGCGAATGAAAGGTCATTCGTCTGACATTGGGATTATAAACCCAATAATTTCACACAACCCGAGGTCATTTGTTCAAATTTGAACTAACGAATGTCCTCATTCGTTAAATTAATAATCCTGATTCGTCAATCCTTTTAGACGAATAAGGATTTCATTCGTTAAACTTTAACGAATATACATCAACTCTTCTCATTCGTTAACTTTTCTAACGAATATAAGAGTCATTTGTTAAAATCTTAACGAATGATACATTAAATTCATTCCATTCGTTAATGGTTACACGAATGTCTTCCATTCGTTATGCACAACGGAAGTGAATGTCAGTATAACGAATGAGAGACCTCATTCGTTAATCTTTAAATAACAAAAAGCTTTACATTCGTTAAACCAATTAACGAATCACCAAACATCCTTAGCAAATGAGACAAAAATCTCATTAAGGAATTAAATAATATTAAAATCTAATTAAGGTTTTAATCAAATAATAAAATAATCAATCAAATCCAATTACGGTTTTGATTTTATACATTAAAAATACCCGATCAACTAAGGACTGGTAATATTTAAATTAAACGGATTTTTACGTTTAATCATCAATTGATACCAATTGAGATTACATTAAGCACGATTAACTTAAAATTTTGGCGATCAACCTTTTTCGTTTTCCTTTTGAATTATTCGCTAGCTTGGTAAATCGAAAATAGAGCAGAATTGAAAAAGAAAAAAAATCTTTCTGGATTTTCAAAAATTTTCAACTAAAAAATAACGAAAGCAGTAAACAACTAAACTATCAAAGAAGTACATATTTTTGTGAGTTGAGCAGGGAATCATTTTGACGAAAATGTCACTAAGTAACACTTCAATTTCGATGATTATTATACACGTAACCCAACGATGATTGCAGATATAATTGTCATCTTAAACTTTTCATAGACTTTTCAGAAACTTTACGATATGCTTTAATTTGGTTCAATTAGGCACGAAACCTTATGTGGACCCCATCTATCAGATATAACATTTCTATCTCTTATACAATGAATTTCACATGTACGTTTTTCTTTGATTTTCCAAATTTTGATTAACTGTGACTCATGCAAAAATAATAAAAGGAAAATAAAGCAGAACGTTAAAATTTTCCTTTAAGATCGGTATTACTACACGCAGATAAGGTTCCATTTCAACAAAATAAAAAGATAAAAATAAGTTGAAGTTGTACAGGCTTTAATCCCCAGTTCGATACATGAGTTTCACACATTTGTGTTTATAGTATACGCGGAAAAGATCCAAGGCTTATAAGAAACACCAAGAAAATAAAGTAGAATATCCAAATACTAACCCTCAGGTCGGATAATCTTATCGCGCAGGAGATGATCCAATATTTGAACAAAAATAAAGAAAAAATAAAGTTGAATTTCTTTGCAAAATAAAATAAAAACAAAGCAGAATTTTCTTCAAAAATAAATGCTTGCACACACAGTAATCATTTTGACTTTTGACTTTTCTTAAATCAGATATAATACCAATCTTTCAAGATTTAATACCACTAGGTTCGGCATT
Organism: Bidens hawaiensis; assembly: GCF_021521415.1. Lineage (NCBI taxonomy): Eukaryota > Viridiplantae > Streptophyta > Magnoliopsida > Asterales > Asteraceae > Bidens > Bidens hawaiensis. The sequence goes on from NW_027496518.1 coordinate 129,392, forward strand.
CATTATCTTTATATCTTATCAGTTCCTATATAGTCTGTCAAGCCTATCTTTGCATATCATATTGCTGGCCTTACGGTAATTTTTAATCTAGTTTATTCATGTACTAGATCAATCCCGTTAATGTACTATCATTTTCCCTTTTTGCTTCAAAACTCATTTTGAGGAGCATTTTTAATGTTTTTGAAATTTGTCAATATTTGAATGTTTTTGGAGTTTTTAAATTTCTCTGTACAAACTGAAAATCAAAATCTTTTTGGATTTTATATTTTCTCCCCCTAAAAACAACAAAAATTAAACTATAAACAAGAAAGAAAATGATTTAACCAAGCTTTTGAATACCTTTTAAAGTTTTTAAACCATTTATACCAAGCAAATATTGAAAACTTTTTTTGTCAAACGCTTTGGTATAAAGATCAGCCTTTTGAAAATCCGTGTGAATTTTATCAATTGAAATTAATTTCTTTTCAAAGCAATCACGTATAAAGTGATAACGGATTTCAATGTGTTTGGTTTTCGAATGGTGAACCGGATTTTTGGTGATAGAAATTGCAGCAGAATTATCAATGTAAATAGGAGTAGTAAGAAACTTCAAACCGTAATCCCGCAAGTGTTGCTGGATCCAGAGAACCTGTGAGCAGCAACTCGAGGCCGCCACATACTCCACTTCGGCTGTTGAAGTTGAGACCGTTGTCTGCTTCTTACACTTCTAGGAAACAAGTCGGTTTCCTAAGAATTAACAACCCGCTGTTGTAGACTTGAAGTTGATCTTGCATCCTCCGTAGTCCGAATCAGTAAAAGCGGTGAGATCGAACTTATCGTCTTTGGGGTACCTCAACCTGATGTCTGGATTTCCCCTCAGATAATGTAAGATGCAGTTTACTGCCGCAGGTGAGTCACTCAGGGACTCGATTGGTACCTAGCACACAAACAAAGAGCAAACATGATATCAGGTCGAGATGCAGTCAAATACATGAGAGATCCGATCATAGCTCGATACAGGGTTGGATCTACGGTATCCTCCAATTCATCTGGTGATAAATTGTGTCCCACGGGAAGAGGTGTCGAAGGAATCTTGCCATCGGATATCTTGAATCGGCTCAAGACATCGTTCACATATTTCGTTTGATGGATAAGATCCCGGAATCAGATTGGTGAACTTGCAATCCTAAGAAAAATTTTATCTCTCCCATCGAGCTCATCTCGAATTTGGTTTGCATCGTTGTCACACCCCGGTCGTAATGGCGGAAAACCGAGGCGTGGCGACTAGGTCGTGATTGATTGAGCACAATAGTATAAAAGTCTAAATGCATAAACATAACCAAACTGTCAAATATTACATCATCCAGGTAACATGAAACAAATTGTTTTAATACAAAATATCAAGTTTCCAAACAACTCCTAGCCTAGCCTTCATCTCTCTAAGGCCTCTATCAGCTATTAGCTACTTCCTGCTTCATTTCCTGAAAACATGTAATAAAACGTCAACTACAAAAAGTAGATGAGTGAATTCATAGGTTAACTAATACTGTAGTGATAAGCCCTACACAAGCATACTAGGCTAAGTTGTAGGGGTTTATATATAGGGTGTACCATCGGCTAACCCACCACTCCTACAACTTATCCTACTATGCTTGGTATGCTTATCATCTCAACTGAATCTGCAAGAGTTTCGTATAAAGATTCCAATTATTGTTTCCATGCATGCAGGAGGAACGGTATCAAGGATATATGTATAAGATACCCAAGAATCATATGTAACCATGCCATGATGAAAAATGATAATGATGCATAATGATCACACAAGACCTGACATCGACCCCACACAAGACCACACTATGCTGCTTGATTTCCTTGATGGTAACCCAAATCGATCACTTTGGGTACCATGAGAGAATTCTAAAGCGTACTTTAGTATCTCTTGGATTCCTAATCGATCACTTAGGAGATCCTTCGGATCCTTAATCGAACACTTAAGAGATCCTTCGGATTCTTAATCGAACACTTAAGAACCCCATAGGTCACGTGTATTCTAAATCGATCACTTTAGAATCCCACATCTAGTGACGGCCTGTCTACCAATCGACCACTTGGAGATCAAACCTATGCACTATTGTGACCTATATTGCCACTGTTCACACGATCACAAGACTGACCAATGAATAATGTGTTTTCATGATAAAGTATAACGGGTACATGACTTTGATTTCCAAACGTCCAATGTTCCCTAAACGCTGAGTGATTCCCATATTTACTCCTGAATATTTGATTATGCATACACAACTTCCGAGAAAGTTAAGGTACGCGTAACCTGCCATGATTACTTGTTTTCCCAATGTTCATTGTTTGCAAAAGATTTGTCAAGTGTTTATGATAAGTAATGTTTGAATAAATGTGTTTTGTCAAAACGTGTACATTTACCATGTTTTCACCCCCAATGATTTGAAAGGCTTTAAAAGAAAAATGGGGGCTATGAACTCACCTTGTTGACTAGGTGTGGTTGCTAGGGCGGTCGGGTGCTGTCAAACGTCGATCCTCTAAGTCTAGACAAGGACATAATAAGTTAACAACACAGTTTAAGTCTAAGAGTGTAAGCCTTACACGATCTCGAGCAAAAACTAGGTTTTAAAGACGAAACAGCTTGGTTCTGACCTGATTCGATCGAATAGGAACACATTCGATCGAATCGAAACACATTCGATCGAATAGACACACATTCGATCGAATAGACACACATTCGATCGAATAGAAACACATTCGATCGAATAGACACACATTCGATCGAATAGAAACACATTCGATCGAATAGACACTCATTCGATCGAATAGACAGACGTTCGATCGAATACGAAGCTCATTCGGTCGAATGAGTTGGAGACCATTCGGTTGCTTTCCTATTCGGTCGACTGGACTGGTTCGATCGACACATTCGATCGAATGAACTGATTCGATCGACTGGTTCGATCGAATGAACTGATTCGATCGACTGGTTCGATCGAATGAGTCTGATTCGACTCCTTCAAGCTGGGCGACGGAGATACCCACGGGTTTTCCAGATTTTCCAGATTTTTGACCCAAAATCGAAGTTTTTGACATGGAAATGCTCGGGATTGAAAGGGGTATCGATTCCTAGTACTTTTAAACACAAAAGCTTGCATTTTGACACCAAAAATGACGGTTTTTGACCAAGAACACACTTGACACAAAAGTCGGAGTTTTTGCTCGATTCGGGGCGGGTTTTGGTTGTAAAAACGTATGATTTTCAAGAAGATCTTACCGACAACAACGATAAACAGATTGGTGGACTCGAATCTTAGATTGGATGACTTTCTCTCACTACTCTCTCTCTAGAAGTGGGAGTGTTTGGGTGGGAAGTGTTGGTGGAAATGAAAGAGATGGTGTAAGAATACTTGATTTTCCGCTTAAATACTCGGGTGACTCGGGTTCGGGTTTAGGCTACCGACGGGTCAAGACTAGTCGAGTTCATAAGTTTTTTTAAACAAACTAAAACTTTTTCAGCAAAACTTTTATAAACCATTTTCCGAATAATTATTTAAAATCTTTTTTTTTTTTTTTTTTTTTTTTTTTTTTTTTTTTTTTTTAAATAAGAACATTTTATTTTTCAAAAGCATAAAAATTAATATTTTCCAGGCGTAAATGTCGTTTTATAAAATAAACATTTCAAATGATAAAAGCAGATTTCTCCAATGATATGGGTTCCGAACTTATCGTCCAGAACCCCAAAGTGTATAGTTTCCGATGATTCCTTGATTTTTGTCTACCAGTCAAATTCCAGGGCGTTACATCCTCCCCAACTTAGGGGAATTTCGTCCCGAAATTTAGCTTTTTAGTATACTTGATGCATCGATGATTAAGATTACATGATCCCATGATGACCACTATGCGCCACCACTTCTAATATTCGTCTCAGGCACCACCCAAATCAAGCCGAAGGGGCTTATATATAGGGTGTACCAGCGGCTAACCCACCACTCCTTCAACCTTACTTGGGTGTTTCCTTCGACTCCTATTAGATCAATGACACACAGGACGACACACTATTTTCCACTACGAGGCATCATCCTCAAGCTTTACATCAGACATATTCATTTCGGATTGAAGGGGTTTATATATAGGGTGTACCAGCGGCTAACCCACCACTCCTTCAATCTTCCGCGAATATTACCCTCGGTAATTCTTGAATTCAATGTCTCACAGCTGCCACGCTAACTATAAGTCCCTAATTCCAGGTTTCGCTTCAGACATATTCAACTCGTGCCGAAGAGGTTTATATATAGGGTGTACCAGCGGCTAACCCACCACTTCTTCAACCTTTGTCGAATATTTCTCTACACGAACCTTGAGTTCACGACTTCTAGTTACACAATAGCATATTGCTTATACACGTATACACCTGTGACCTTGATGTAATTATATTCCGGACTATAATTACGAGCTCACCTTGTATCAATGTATAAGCTCTATTGTGTGCGGCTAGAAAATTTGACACGACACCACACACATACACACAACCATGCTCCATGAATGCAAGAATGAATGACAAATTTTTGGCTTAAATAATGTATAAATTTCCCCAAAATTCATATGATTGAGTAGATATGACTTGTGCTCCCAGCATGAGCCCTGAGTAGCCAAATTTGTGGATGCAAATAAAAGAATACTTATAAGCATAATAAGGCAACACGATATTCATTGAATAACACAATTATTTGATACATGCTGCAAATGTTATATTGACTTCTAGACAATAGATTACAAGAATAGAGACTAAGAGAACAGATGAGGGTATTTCTCCTTCATTTGATCTTCGCGTTCCCATGTAAACTCGGGTCCGCGTTTGTTATTCCATCGAACATTCACAAGCGGTATGCGGCTACGCTTGGTCTTCTTGACCTCGCGATCCAAGATTTCGACGGGTTCTTCAACAAAAAGCAGATTGTCGTTAATTCGAACCTCGTCGACGGGAATGAGAAGGGCCTCGTCAACAAGACACTTCTTTAACTGCGAAACATGAAAAACATTGTGAACTCTACCGAGTTCCGGCGGCAGCTCAAGACGATAGGCAACTGGTCCGATCCTTTCAAGGATTTTGAATGGTCCAACATACCTAGGAGCGAACTTTCCCTTCTTCCCGAAACGGACTACGCCCTTCCAGGGGGAAACTTTCAGCAGAACACGGTCACCAACTTGAAACTCGAGTGGCTTGCGTCGTTTGTCTGCGTAGTACTTATGCCGACAACGGGCGTCTTTGAGTCGCTGTTGAATGATAGCGATTTGATCGGTTGTTTCCTGTATTAGTTCCGGGCCGATGATCTGTGAATCCCCGGTCTCGGACCAACACAAGGGTGAGCGACACTTGCGGCCGTAAAGAGCTTCAAACGGCGCGCATTTAATAGAAGAGTGGTAACTATTGTTGTAAGAAAATTCTGCCAGCGGCAGATGAGCTTCCCAACTATTACCGAATTCAAGGATACAAGCTCTCAACATGTCCTCTAGGGTTTGTATGGTCCTCTCGCTCTGCCCATCAGTTTCTGGATGATAGGAAGAGCTAAGCTTCACACTTGTCCCAAAGGCCTTTTGCAAAGATTTCCAGAACCTGGAAGAAAAACTGCTGTCGCGATCAGACGTAATGCCCTTAGGCACACCATGACGGGAAACGATCTCACGAATGTATATCCGCGCCAACTTTTCCGTAGTGTAGTCCTCACGAACCGGGATAAAGTGAGCGGATTTAGTTAGAATGTCCACAATAACCCAAATTGAGTCATGACCGCTAGGCGTCCGCGGTAGCTTGGTGATGAAATCCATAGCTAACTCTTCCCACTTCCACTGAGGAATAATAGGTTGCTGAAGCAGCCCAGACGGCCTTCGATGCTCTGTCTTGACTCGCGAACAAGTCAAACATCTCATCACGTATAAAGCGATGTCTTTCTTCATCCCGGGCCACCAATAATGAGGTTTAAGATCTTGATACATTTTGCTGCTGCCGGGATGAATCGAGTATCTGGACTTGTGGGCTTCACTTAGAATAAGCGTTCGAAGAGGCTCAGAGTTTGGGATCCATGCTCGATCAAGAAAATAGAGGATGCCGTCCAACTTGGTTTCGAATTTCTGTTCGGCTCCACACGACAAAACGCCCTTGAGATCTCCATTCACAAGCGCCTGATTCTGAGCTTCGCGAATTAAGGAGGGAAGATTGGATTGAATTCGAATAGAGTGCAGCTGGGTCCTTTCTTTACGACTCAATGCGTCAGCCACCACATTAGCCTTTCCCGGGTGGTAGCGGATTTCACAATCGTAATCGCTGAGAAGTTCGACCCAGCGTCGCTGCCTCATGTTCAACTCTTTCTGATGGAGGATGTGCTGTAAGCTCTTGTGGTCGGTATAGATGACACACTTCGTGCCGTACAGGTAGTGTCTCCAGATTTTTAAGGCAAACACCACAGCACCCAACTCGAGGTCATGCGTGGCGTAGTTCTTTTCGTGCACCTTGAGTTGTCGAGAAGCGTAAGCGATGACCTTCCCTCGTTGCATTAAAACGCAACCGAGGCCTTGATTTGAAGCATCGCAATAAACGGTAAAGTCATCGTCACCTTCCGGAAGCGATAGAATCGGTGCACGGCAAAGTTTATTCTTCAGAGTTTGGAAGGCTTCCTCTTGATCTCGTCCCCACACGAAGGGTTCTCCCTTCTGAGTCAGAGTGGTCAAAGGCAAGGCAATCCTGGAGAAGTTTGAGATAAATCGGCGGTAGTAACCAGCCAATCCAAGAAATGAACGGATTTCGGTAGGTGTTTTAGGCGCTACCCAATTTCTGATGGCTTCTACCTTGGCAGGGTCGACGTGTATGCCGTCGACATTGATAACATGTCCCAAGAATTGAACTTCCTTTAGCCAAAATTCGCACTTGGAGAACTTGGCATATAGTTGTTCCTTCCTGAGAAGCTCCAAAATAAGCCTGAGATGAAGCTCATGATCGGTCCTCGAACGAGAATAAATGAGAATATCGTCTATGAAAACAATGACAAACTGGTCGAGATATGGACGGCAAACGCGATTCATCAGATCCATGAAAATGGCGGGGGCATTGGTCATTCCAAAAGGCATAACCATGAACTCGTAATGACCGTAACGAGTTCGGAACGCAGTTTTCGGGATATCCTCTTCCAGAACACGCAATTGATGGTAACCAGAACGCAGATCGATCTTAGAGAAAAACGTAGCACCCTGAAGCTGATCAAAGAGATCATCAATTCTCGGTAACGGGTACCGGTTTTTGATGGTCAGTTTATTAAGCTCCCGATAGTCAATGCACATACGGAAAGTCCCATCCTTCTTTTTGACGAAGAGTACTGGGGCTCCCCATGGAGACGAGCTAGGGCGAATGAATCCCTTGCCAAGAAGTTCTTGAAGCTGATTCGATAATTCTTGAAGTTCCAGCGGAGCTAGACGATAAGGAGACTTAGCAACAGGGAGAGCACCAGGAATAAGATCGATACGAAATTCCACCTGCCTGCTAGGAGGAAGTCCAGGCAGCTCATCGGGAAAAACATCAGAAAATTCACGCACGACAGGGAAGTCCTGCAGTCTCTTGACTTTGGATTCCTTGAGAGTAACACGGGCTAGAAATGCGGGATACTTCTTTTGAAGGTACCGACTGGCTTTTAAGCAAGAAACGATTCTTAGGCATCCACCCGACCTATCCCCTTGAATGGTTAGAATTTCACCAGAAGACAGAGGGATACGAATAAGTTTCTCGGCGCAGATTACTTCCGCGCGATTGCTAGACAGCCAGTCCATTCCCACAACTAGATCGAAGCTTCCAAGACGAAAAGGTATAAGGTCAATACTGAACGATGTGGTGACAAGAGTAAGGGTGCAATAACGAATGACAGACCTCACTTGTGTGGACTCTCCACTAGCAAGTTCAACAACCAAGGCAGGTTCCAACTCGGAAATTTTTAATTTCAGCAAAGGAACCAATTCGCAAGAGACAAAACTCCTATCAGCTCCTGTATCAAATAGGACAGACACCCAATTGTTGTTAAGAGTAAACGTACCAGTAATAACATCGGGGTTTTGGCGTGCTTCGGCAGCTCCAATGGTGAAGGCCCTCCCGCGAGCCGGAGGAACGTTGGTGACGCGAGGGCATCGATTTCTGTAATGGTCCATCGCGCCACACTCGAAGCAGCCTCGAGCAGGGTTAGGCTGAGGGTTAGCATTCCCCACAGCCAATTGGTTGCCAGGACTCCTGCAGCGCTCCACCAGGTGTCCGAATCGTCCACAATTTGTGCACTTGCGGCACAACTCACTTGTTGGGTGATGATAAGAACATAAGTTGCACTTGGGATGCGGCCCAGTATATTCCTTTCTCGGTCTTCCCTGAACTGTTGCGGCTGAAACGGGGGCCATGGAGTTGATAGGCGTAGCACCAGTGATCGCAGTTAAGTAGGTCGCTTTCCGCTTCCTATTGTTCCCCTTTTTCGCTTTCCCATCGGAAGATTTGCCCTTATCCTGATGCAAAACACCGGACCTGAGCTGTTCCCTGGTCAAACGGGCAGTGAGATCGATCACTGCCTTAAGTGTAGTGGGGTCAACTGCAACCGCAATGCCCCTCATAGAGTCCGGAAGACCGCTGATGTATTGCTCGACAGCGCGTGAAGCTGGGGTAACCATGTGGGGCACCAATAGGGAGAGTTCATGAAATCTCTCCGTGTACTTCATGTGATCGGCGCCCTTCATCGTGTGCGCCCTAAACTCAGCCTCCAATTTCTGGAGTTCGGTTCTCGGAACGAACTCCTGCGTGACTAGCTCAACAAACTCGGCCCAGGGCAAGGCTAAGACCGCGTCTCGCCCCCTGGTTCTAATCTCGATATTCCACCACGTGAGAGCCCGTTTGTGGAACATACTCGCCGCGAATTTGACCCTGAGTTCATCCGGGCAAGAGCACATGTTGAATGAAGCTTCGACTTTCTCGAACCACTGGAGAAGACCAGCAGCTCCCTCGGATCCATTAAAGCTCGTAGGCCCAGTGTTAGTAAAAGCCTTATAGAGCCTGTCGGCCTGAAGAGTAGGATTCGGTTCTGGGGCTTGTGGCGCACCCGAGGTTCCTTCTTGCCTTAGGTTGTTAACCAGACCCGGAAGAACTGCTGCAATTTGCTGCGCTATGATGGCAGCGAGGTCAGCAGGGTCAGCATTGACGGACGAGCGACGAGGAGGCATTCTGAAGAAGAAAAAGAACGCGCAAGAATGATACCGGGAATAAGAATAACAGGATAAGGAATAGCCAAAGAATACATCGCTATGATAGACACAATTAAAGATGCAGCACATAAGCACATAGCAAGCACATAAGTGTGGGCGTGTGATAGTGATGCATGAATTATCTAGAGTTAAGGGTCCTAGGTTATAGTCTAGGTCGGTTTCCTAATTCCCTATAACCATTGGCTCTGATACCAATCTGTCACACCCCGGTCGTAATGGCGGAAAACCGAGGCGTGGCGACTAGGTCGTGATTGATTGAGCACAATAGTATAAAAGTCTAAATGCATAAACATAACCAAACTGTCAAATATTACATCATCCAGGTAACATGAAACAAATTGTTTTAATACAAAATATCAAGTTTCCAAACAACTCCTAGCCTAGCCTTCATCTCTCTAAGGCCTCTATCAGCTATTAGCTACTTCCTGCTTCATTTCCTGAAAACATGTAATAAAACGTCAACTACAAAAAGTAGATGAGTGAATTCATAGGTTAACTAATACTGTAGTGATAAGCCCTACACAAGCATACTAGGCTAAGTTGTAGGGGTTTATATATAGGGTGTACCATCGGCTAACCCACCACTCCTACAACTTATCCTACTATGCTTGGTATGCTTATCATCTCAACTGAATCTGCAAGAGTTTCGTATAAAGATTCCAATTATTGTTTCCATGCATGCAGGAGGAACGGTATCAAGGATATATGTATAAGATACCCAAGAATCATATGTAACCATGCCATGATGAAAAATGATAATGATGCATAATGATCACACAAGACCTGACATCGACCCCACACAAGACCACACTATGCTGCTTGATTTCCTTGATGGTAACCCAAATCGATCACTTTGGGTACCATGAGAGAATTCTAAAGCGTACTTTAGTATCTCTTGGATTCCTAATCGATCACTTAGGAGATCCTTCGGATCCTTAATCGAACACTTAAGAGATCCTTCGGATTCTTAATCGAACACTTAAGAACCCCATAGGTCACGTGTATTCTAAATCGATCACTTTAGAATCCCACATCTAGTGACGGCCTGTCTACCAATCGACCACTTGGAGATCAAACCTATGCACTATTGTGACCTATATTGCCACTGTTCACACGATCACAAGACTGACCAATGAATAATGTGTTTTCATGATAAAGTATAACGGGTACATGACTTTGATTTCCAAACGTCCAATGTTCCCTAAACGCTGAGTGATTCCCATATTTACTCCTGAATATTTGATTATGCATACACAACTTCCGAGAAAGTTAAGGTACGCGTAACCTGCCATGATTACTTGTTTTCCCAATGTTCATTGTTTGCAAAAGATTTGTCAAGTGTTTATGATAAGTAATGTTTGAATAAATGTGTTTTGTCAAAACGTGTACATTTACCATGTTTTCACCCCCAATGATTTGAAAGGCTTTAAAAGAAAAATGGGGGCTATGAACTCACCTTGTTGACTAGGTGTGGTTGCTAGGGCGGTCGGGTGCTGTCAAACGTCGATCCTCTAAGTCTAGACAAGGACATAATAAGTTAACAACACAGTTTAAGTCTAAGAGTGTAAGCCTTACACGATCTCGAGCAAAAACTAGGTTTTAAAGACGAAACAGCTTGGTTCTGACCTGATTCGATCGAATAGGAACACATTCGATCGAATCGAAACACATTCGATCGAATAGACACACATTCGATCGAATAGACACACATTCGATCGAATAGAAACACATTCGATCGAATAGACACACATTCGATCGAATAGAAACACATTCGATCGAATAGACACTCATTCGATCGAATAGACAGACGTTCGATCGAATACGAAGCTCATTCGGTCGAATGAGTTGGAGACCATTCGGTTGCTTTCCTATTCGGTCGACTGGACTGGTTCGATCGACACATTCGATCGAATGAACTGATTCGATCGACTGGTTCGATCGAATGAACTGATTCGATCGACTGGTTCGATCGAATGAGTCTGATTCGACTCCTTCAAGCTGGGCGACGGAGATACCCACGGGTTTTCCAGATTTTCCAGATTTTTGACCCAAAATCGAAGTTTTTGACATGGAAATGCTCGGGATTGAAAGGGGTATCGATTCCTAGTACTTTTAAACACAAAAGCTTGCATTTTGACACCAAAAATGACGGTTTTTGACCAAGAACACACTTGACACAAAAGTCGGAGTTTTTGCTCGATTCGGGGCGGGTTTTGGTTGTAAAAACGTATGATTTTCAAGAAGATCTTACCGACAACAACGATAAACAGATTGGTGGACTCGAATCTTAGATTGGATGACTTTCTCTCACTACTCTCTCTCTAGAAGTGGGAGTGTTTGGGTGGGAAGTGTTGGTGGAAATGAAAGAGATGGTGTAAGAATACTTGATTTTCCGCTTAAATACTCGGGTGACTCGGGTTCGGGTTTAGGCTACCGACGGGTCAAGACTAGTCGAGTTCATAAGTTTTTTTAAACAAACTAAAACTTTTTCAGCAAAACTTTTATAAACCATTTTCCGAATAATTATTTAAAATCTTTTTTTTTTTTTTTTTTTTTTTTTTTTTTTTTTTTTTAAATAAGAACATTTTATTTTTCAAAAGCATAAAAATTAATATTTTCCAGGCGTAAATGTCGTTTTATAAAATAAACATTTCAAATGATAAAAGCAGATTTCTCCAATGATATGGGTTCCGAACTTATCGTCCAGAACCCCAAAGTGTATAGTTTCCGATGATTCCTTGATTTTTGTCTACCAGTCAAATTCCAGGGCGTTACAATCGTCTTCTCAAAATCTTTACACAAGCTGTTGTTCGTCGAACCAAAAATGATATCGTCCACATAGATTTGGACGAGGAGCAGATCATCACCCACGTTCTTATAAAACAACGTACAATCCACAGTTCCCCTCGTGAATCCACTTTCTATTAAATGGTCAGCCAACGTGCTGTACCAGGCTCTCGGGGCCTGGTGTAAACCGTAAAGAGCCTTGTTTAATCGGTAAACACGCTCTAGATAGTCTGGATCCTCGAAACCGGATGGCTGCTTCACACACACTTCCTCATGAATAGCTCCATTTAAGAACGCCGATTTCACATCCATTTGATAAACCTTAAAATTTTTATAGGCTGCATAGGCAAGAAAGATACGTATAGCTTCCAGTCGTGCAACAGGAGCATATACTTCAGTGTAATCGATGCCTTCTTGTTGATTGTAACCAAGAACGAACAATCGTGCCTTGTTTCTCACGATTACCCCGCGGTCATCCTTTTGCACTTAAAAACCCATTTCGTCAGAATTGCCTTTTTCACGCGATCGGTTTTATCAATTAAGTCCCATACACCCAGTCGAACAAACTGTTGCAGCTCCTCCTGCATAGCTTCAACCCAAGATGGTTCCTTGAGTGCCATTGTGACACTTGTCAGTTCAATCTGTGATAGGAAGCAGGTGTATTGTGCAATACTAAGGATACCCGAAGAGTGCAAATCTGCATACGCATAAACTATCGAATCCTCAGTAGGAAATACGTTACTATCAACTTGATCATCATATATATTAGCTAATTGGTTTCTTGTACGAACCCCATCGTTCACACCATCAATTATCTGTGCCTGCGGATGATTAGAATGAATCCTTAAGGAAGGATTAGCAGAGACAGATACATTATCACCCAGATTGGTTATATTTTCCTCCGCTATGTCTAAAGAGACGGTCGGTGATGGATTTTGAGGTATCCAATTCTTTTGAACCTAAAAGAAGTCAGCATTTGTCCGGATGAGAGGGACAAGATCGTGGTAATGGATGAGAATGGGACTTCAATGAATTTCTCGGCGTCTGGAATTTGGAATCTTATTCGGAGACCGGCTGATAAGGTGTCTTGGGTGCATGTTGTTTGGTTCTCTCAATGTGTTCCAAAACACTCCTTTATGTTGTGGATTGTGCTTCATGATAGGTTGAGCACGCAGAATCGTATTATGGGATGGAAAATTGGTGGGTATCCAAATTATAACTTGTATTGCTGCCCTCTTTGTAATGGAGAGCCGGATTCTCGTAACCACCTCTTCTTTGAGTGTAAGTTCTCTGCTGAGGTTTGGAGTATTGTTAGAATGAAAGGGAAGTTTCAGGGATGTAGGAATGGTTGGGCGAATATTCTTCAATATGTGTCTCAATTTGGAATGTCCAACTCTATTGAAAATGTTGTTAATCGGCTGCTATTTGGGGCTTCGGTTTACGTTATCTGGAAGGAGCGAAACAACCGGCTTTTCAAGAACTCTTTGAAGACCCCGAAGATGGTTGCGGACGAAATCATTAGGGGGACGCGCCTAAAGCTTATGACTCTAAAGTTCAAGAATTCTGAACGGGTTAATCGGGTTCTCGAGGATTGGCACTTTCCGCGGGGAGTTTCCCACCAGATTGATGATAATGGTTGATTTGTTTTAGTTTTGTTTATTTACATTGTTCTTGTGTAAGCTTTGGCTGTGTTTACCAATGTTTGGTGGTTTTGGTTTGTTTACTCTTGTATGGCATGTCATACATGAGAACTAATATGGCACTCTGTCATATTACTTGTACTTTTTGATTGTGTGGAATGCATTTAACCGGGTGAATCCCTTTACCCAAAAAAAAAGACGGTCGGTGATTCATCAACAATTAGAATTGGCTCGTTTGTCTCCGGAGCTTCATCCAAAAGAACTGACGATGAATCCACAAAATCAGCATCATCGGAAGATTTAGAAATTTCATTTGACGTGTCTGATACATTAGGAGAGTCATCTATATCAACCGAAGAAGAACTTGGAATAGGAAGACATTGTTCCTCCAGATACGATCTAACAAAATCCTTAGGTACTTCTTCAACCACTGACGTAAACGAATTAAATAACCCGTCGTAATCGAACATCCAATCGGGACCCGTACCAGTTGGAGGAGTAGTATAACATTGGCAATCAACGTGATACCATTCTTCCACACAACCAGAAGAGATATTGAAGATCCGTTTCTTTGGAGAATTGTATCCCAAAAAGTAACCCTCAAAGGATTTTTCATCAAACTTGCCAGCATCTCTCTTCAAAACAGTACAAGGACACCCGAACGGTTCCAAATACTTTAAGTTTGGTTTACGATTGTTCAGAAGCTCGTAACTTGTTTTCTTGAACTTCTTTACTGTTAGTACGCAATTCAGAGTATAACTTGCTCTATTCACAGCTTCGTTCTAGAATTGAACTGGTAGCTTTGAATCAGCAAGCATCGTTCTCGCAGCTTCAATCAACGTACGATTTTTTCTTTCAGATACACCATTCTGTTGAGGAACATAAGGCGCACTGAATTCCCGATGAATTCCTTTCTGAATGTAGAAGAAATCCAATACATTATTCTTAAATTTAGTTCCATTGTCACTACGAATTCGTCTCACTTTCAGTTTGTAAAGTGATTCGATCTTCGTAATAAGATTCTGAATTAAGATAGGCGTCTGATCTTTCGATCCCATAAATAACACCCATGAGTAACTTGAGAAATCATCATTAACCACCAAGCAGTACAAGTCACCAGCAATACTAGCACGATTCACTGGAGCGAAGAGATTCATATGAAGTCATTCCAGTGGTGTAACAATCGTGTTTATTGACTTGCTTGGATGTGATTTCTTCTTTTGTTTCCCCTTCTTGCAAGCAACACAATGATCATTGATCTTGAAATTCTTAAGGGATACACCATCCACCATCTCATTTGAAATAAGAAAATTCATCTTGCGTATGTGAATGTGTCCCATGCGTTGATGCCAAAGGATAGACTCCTTTTCGGTAGCTTTAGACACGAAACATGTAGCCGAGGGTGAAACATTTTCATTATAACTCATGTCCAGTACATAAATATCATTCGATCGAGGTGATCGCATGACAACCATTTCTTCATGAATCGTGTACCCCGGTTGAAGGATAACACATTCCTTATCTGTGAAAATGGTGGTAAACTTTTTATCACATATCTGCGAAACACTCAGTAGATTATGATCCACCTTCTCACAATAATTAACTTTTTCAAACGTCACTTTCCCGTTTGAAACTTCTCCCTCCTTAGTAATCATTCCCCCGTTGTTACCAACAAACGCAACATAACCCCCTTGAATATATTTAACATTATTCAGAAGATCCAGGTAGCCAGTAATATGCCTAGATCATCCACTATCCAAAATCCATTTGTGAGTAGACACGGACCTGGATGAACCCTGCACAAACAAGTAAAATGATTAGTTTAAAAAGGTAGCCCAAGCCTCAGTCTTGGTGTGACAATCGTGACAAAACCGGATACACCTCAGTTTTCACAAATCGAATAAGCGTTTAACCGCTTATTGTATAACGAACGAACGGATAACCGAACGGGTCTGGTTATGACCCAGATATCCCGGGGGGCCATCTATAAGTGATATACATTTAATATAAGCTAATATATTGGTTTTATGGCCTTAGTTCGATAGCAAACAAGTTAAACGAAAACATGCTCGTTTAACCACCCGCTATAGATTTAAATGCGAAAGATAGTTACACAACAAGCATTGTATCATACGTTAAGCCGAAAAAGACTTACAAAACACTTATTTGAAATGTTTTAAGCAATCCGTGAAAACATTTTCGAATTTTACTTACGTATACTATGTTTTTATAAATTTATATGAAAATAGCTGAAAAACATTTGTTTTCGCGGCTGCTTGTCGTCCCCGATATATTTTTTCGCGCCAAAAACTGAACCTGAACTAAACTTGGACTTGACTTTTCACGTACGGGCTTGTAATCCGGATTATTGGACCAAAATAGGCCCAAGTGGGCCTAATTAATATCCCGTATGCAAAAAAAAAAAGAAATGTGAGAAAACCCCACCTTAAGAACCCTTTCTGTATTTATACATTTACTAAGATATTTTGACACGAAATCTATCACTAAAGTCTGGAGAAATCTGCACTACATCAATCTTCAAAAAAAAAAAAAAAGAAAAACTCAAGGTACCTTTCATATTTTGATCATTTACATCTTGTTTAAACAAGTTTAATTTCATATAAACATAGTATGATTACCAAAAATCATTTCTAACCATGAAAAAATCATAAAAATGGTCTAAAAACATGTTTTTATCATAGACATGGTTAGGGATCATTTTGATCATTTGGAAAAGCCTAAGGGTGTGTTGTACATGTGCGTTCATATGAGTTTTTATAGCCGAATTTGGGCCGAAAAGAGTATTGAACAAGCTTTTTACATTCTGGAATTGACACAGATGCTTTTGGTATATAATTTGAACATCCAGAAATTTTTGTGGAATTTTTGGAAATCATTTTGGATAAACGGACAATTTTCAAGCTAAATATAGCAAGTGAAATGAATTTTTATAAATTAATAAACCAGTAAATAATTCGAGAAATATTTTTATAAAAATATACATATTTTAATTGATAAGTGGCTAAATTTACATAAATTAATGATTAACGGTTAATTAATTATGCTAATTTGAAGATTAAACAAATTCAATTTTAATAAAAACCGGCAAGTTCGTGATTAGCGAACCTGCGGGAATATCAGAACACCAAAAGTGATCAAAATTCATGTTTTTGGATTAATTAAGTAAAAACGAACCTTTTTATGAGAAACCTGGACAATCTGGATATATTGTGCGCGTTTCTTCTCAAATCAAACCGAATAAACGGAAACGGGCCCTGTAGCTAATCCGGGGCTCCGATATATGATTTTTCTTTATAACTTAATCATTTTATTAACCAACACATTTACCAAAGCTTATTTCCCCATAACTGTTTTCTGAACGCATAAACGAACAACTTGGCCCAGCTGGGAAAACGGGGAAACTGAGCCAAGTTCGGTTTTAAGTATTAGACATTGAACAACATCACAACCTAAGCCAATTGACACTTTCTAGGCATTCCAGCTATACCTAGATTAGACATACAGCCCAGTTTAGTATTAAGATTAAAATAATATTAAAATATTAATATTATTATAATATTAATTATAGGAAACCGTGATTACAAGTTAAACAAACCTCGAACCGACGTGCTACTGAATACTGAATAAACCATGAGTTTCATGACCCCACTTTTAAACTCATTTTACGAATTTTTGGGGTGAAAAACATGTTGATACATATATATTTTGAATTGTTTGATGATGGGTATTATCTAAGTGCTGCTAACACACAAAAGTCCCCACAAAAACAGTGATTAACTTCGAGCCGTTGGCTTGTGAATAGTACTATTGGTTTGACAAACCCAAACGGAGCCGGCATGTGTTGCTGGGACTTTACCCCGTTTGCACATGACCATAATTATACAAACACGCTATGTAGTATTAGACATAGCTACTCGGGGCATATTGTGGGCGGAAAGGGGGCCACAGTAGTTGATTGAGCGTGGGAAATGGAGGCACGCAGCACGAACAGTCAAGGCTTCACTGTAGCTTAGCATAATTACATCATAAACATACAAACAAACGTACTTGTGAACGTACATACATACATACTTACGCATTTACAAACTGTGATCGTTGTACGCACAACTGATTTCTTGAAACTCACAAACTATTTGTAGTTGACACGTTTTAACATGTTTTTCAGGTATACCAGACTTGGTCTAGAAAGTCAATGTGTTACGTGTTTGACTTGCAAACAATGCTGGGTGAATTGATGTAAGTGTGCTAGTAAGAAGTAAAGCGCTTAACGGGCTGGATTTAGTTTGTATCACCTAGTTGTGATGAGAAAGCCCGGGAAATCATATAGTACAAAACGAACTTATCATGAATCAGGGGCACAAGAAATAAAACAAATTAAACGTGCACGCCCTATAACTCAAAATACTACGGTGATTAACTTTAGTTCAGAATGAAACGTATACAATTAACCTTCGCCAAAAGGTATGTTGAATAAAGGCATGTCATAAAAGCAGGAGGATTGGATACTATGTTTATAGCCGTGGAACCTTTATGAACACTATAAACCGATCGTTATAACCTCACCACTTACAGTTACCCTAGTCATAACTAATTCATCCACCACCAACAACAAACCATCATGTTACTATGAGTGTGGCCGTACGAGACGCTCCAAAAAGAACTGTCCCCGGTTAAGCCAAGAACAAACGTCGACGTCTAACTCGGCTGGAGGCCGTGTTTAGTGATTGGATCAGATAGAGCACGACAAGACTTAATTGTAGTGAAAGAATACATTCATAATTTATGATTAAAACGTCTCAGTCTCGGTTGATATAGGAAACGATAGAAGTCTTATTCCCACTAACTTCTTATCCTTGGAAAATATACCGGTTAGTGAACTAACAGATCCTATGCTATCGAATCCGCTAACGATAAAATTATAACTGTTAACCAAATTTTCTGAAACTATCCTAGTAACCTAAACAAACAACCATTTTATTGATATACTCCCAGTATAGTTGGGAAGCGTTGATATAATTGTCAGTATGGACTGATTAGCTAACTGCCAAGCGGAAATCATGTGTAATGACTAGATAGCTAAAATTCCTCTCTCGGATAATGAAACGATCATGGTACAGGGAGAGAAGTCTGGTTCAATATTACCTCTCGTGTCCCGTCTCAAAATGTTGAAGTGTTTACGCCAAGGGTGTATGGCGTCTATAACAAACGTAACCGTAAAGAATCCCGACGAAAAACACATAGAAGATATCCTCGGGGTACATGAATACTCTGATGTTCTTTCTAATAAACTACCCGGAATACCACTATCCGACAAGCTGAACTCCAAACTGACTTAACCTTAGAGGCAACTACTATTACCAAGGCACCTTATCGTCTGGTATTCTCCGAATGTAAGAACTAATTACACAACTACAAGAATTATTTTATAAGGATTTCATAGAACCTAGCTATCCTCATTGGGAAGCACCAGTATTGTTGGTAAAGAAAAAGGATGGAGGCTTAGGATGTGTGTTGATTACCGGAGAACTAAACAAAAATCACTATAAAAAAACAAACTAAACTAACATCCCCTCTAATGAAATTCGACAATTTGATCAATCAACTCCAGGGAGTGAATTACTTCTCGAAAATCGACCTCCGATCCGGCTATCTTTAAGTTAAGATCCAAGAGAAAGATGTTTCTAAATTGGTGTTTCGAGCTCGGTATGGTCACTATGAACCCTTAGTTACGCCTTTCGGACTGACTAATACACTTGTAGTTTTCATGGATCTTACGAACCAATTTAGTAAATCGTACCTCGACAGATTTATTATAACATTAATGATGACCTCCTGATATATTCGAAAACCAAGAAGGGACACGAATAACGTTTACGAACAATTTTGGAAATGTTGAGGCAGAAGAAATTGTATACCAAGTTGTCCAAGTGCGAACTTTTGGTTACAAGGAGTACGATTCTTAGGACATGTTGTTAGTTGACACGAGATTCACGTATACCCGAACAAAGCGACTAAACACTAAAGCAACCAAGAGAAATTCGTCAATTTTTGGGACTAGCTGAGTATTATCGGTGTTTCATTGTAAACTTTCCATTATTGCCCAACTTTTAACCCTTTCAACCCAAGAAAATTGAATTTTTGATTGGGAAAGAGAACAAGAAATGGCTTTTAATCATTAAAACAGAAACTTTGTCAAACTTCTATGCTACGTCTCCCAAAAGGGACTAATGATCTTGTAATCTATTGGGATGCGTCCCGAGAAGAATTAGAACGCGTACTAATGCAGAGAAACAACGGTATAAAATACACTTCCTGACAATCAAAAACACACGAGAAAATTACATTTTCCTTTACCCGGAGTATGGGACGATTTCTTTTACACCTATGGCATGGGAATACTACCTGTATGCCATTAAACGCACAAATTACATGTATCGCAAAAGCCTATGACCTACAATTGATCTAACAAAACTGAATATGGGGTAGGGAGGATGAGTAGAGTAGTGGAATAATTGTAATTGAGAAAACCGATACCTTAAGATGAAATGATAAAGTTAAACATTGGAAAGTACGGGCATTTAAAACGATTGTTTAGACAAACATTATCAGGCATATTCATATGGCCCAAAAGAAAGCCCTAAAAATAAATAAATAAATAAAAAATCTTGTACGGGAACGATAATAACTTCGGAAAGAAAAGCCGATGAAATTCTATACCTCCAACAAACCGAGTCTAGAATTAACTAAAACAGAGTATCAAGAACCCTCGGTAATGTTACAACAACCGGAAACACCCGGTGGAAGTGGGAACAGATTACTACGAGCCTCATAACACCCTTTCATAAATTATCCATAAGAACGCAGTATAGTCCGGGTACTAGTTGACCCACTAACTTAATTTGCATACTCTCTCCCGATCCATAACAACTACATAATTGAAAGACGCGCCTACCATTATGTCAACAAAATTATATCTCGACATAGTATGTCTATTTCGATTACTTCAGACTGAGATAGTCATTTCGCCTTTTATGTTCTGACAAACTTAAGAAACCGAATCGGTTTAACCACGACCAGTTTCCCAAACAAATGAACGATTTGGAAAAACTATACAAACACTGAAAGAATTACTAAACCTTAGAAAAATTTAGAACCAACATTTCCATTGATCTAATCCTCGAATACGAATAGTTATCGTAATATTATACGAGCGGCACGGTAACCGGTACAATACTAACAAGAACATGAATTGATACTTTATTAGACTGAAAGTTGACAACACTCAAAATGCGAAATCCAATTTGATTCCGGAAACCACAGATAAAACTATATCGATGTACATAACGAATTGGTGACCTTTAGTGTTATTCGAGTTGAGAAACTGATAAGTTGACATCAAAATATACGGAACCGTACAAAGTTATCCTGAAATTTAATCTCATAGCAAATTGAATAAAACCACATTTAGCGTCAAGTTTTAGTCCTGCTAATAATTTCCTATGTACTGAAACAAACAAGTGCCTTATTGACGAGGTGAAGATAATACCACTTGAAAACTTACTCATAACTAAACGTTGTAAAGAGCCCGTATAAATATCTGGCGGGAAAGTCAAACAGTTATGACTCAACATAATTTCAATGGTCAAAGTTCGGTAAAATGCCCTATAACGGGGAATTATATACATTTGAAAACGAAATCAAATATTCTTGTTTGTTCCTAAGAAAATTTTAACTGGCATATTGAATTTCGGGGACGAAATTTCTTAACGGGGGAGAATGTAACAATCGTGACAAAACCGGATACACCTCAGTTTTCACAAATCAAATAAGCGTTTAACCGCTTATTGCATAACGAACGAACGGATAACCGAACGGGTCTGGTTATGACCCAGATATCCCGGGGGGGCCATCTATAAGTGATATACATTTAATATAAGCTAATATATTAGTTTTATGGCCTTAGTTTGGTAGCAAACAAGTTAAACGAAAACATGCTCGTTTAACGACCCGTTATAGATTTAAATGCGAAAGATAGTTACACAACAAGCATTGTATCATCCGTTAAGCCGAAAAGACTTACAAAACACTTATTTGAAATGTTTTAAGCAATCTGTGAAAACATTTTCGAATTTTACTTACGTATACTATGTTTTTATAAATTTATATGAAAATAGCCGAAAAACACTCGTTTTCGCGTTGTTTGTCGTACCCGATATATTTTTTCGTGCCAAAAACTGAACCTGAACTAAACTTGGACTTGGCTTTTCACGTACGGGCTTGTAAATCTGGATTATTGGACCAAAATAGGCCCAAGTGGGCCAAATTAATATCCCGTACGCAAAAAAAAAAAAGAAATGCGAGAAAACCCCACCTTAAGAAACCTTTCTTTATTTATACATTTACTAAGATATTTTGACATGAAACCTATCACTAAATTCTGGAGAAATCTGCACTACATCAATCTTCAAAAAAAAAAAATAATAAAAAGAAAAACTCAAGGTACCTTTCATATTTTGATCATTTACATCTTGTTTAAACAAGTTTAATTTCATATAAACATAGTATGATTACCAAAAATCATTCCTAACCATGAAAAAATCATAAAAATGGTCTAAAAACATGTTTTTATCATAGACATGGTTAGGAATCAGAATCATACTCTTTTTTGGCCATAAACACGGATTATAGGGTTTAAACGACATTTCTACGGTTCAAAAGTTCGGTTTATTACCCTAGCCAAAACCCTAAGTTAAGAGGCTGCCATATTGATGAAACATGCTTGTTTTGTGATATAGGACCTGTATCTAGCTTGCATAGAAGCGCGAGAACCCGAAAACTTGATTAGAAAGGCGAAAACGAACCAAAACCGCTAAGGTAATACCGAATCACTCGATTTCGGGCTGTTTAGGTTACGGTTGTGATATACATATTGTTAGGTCTTGAAATTTTGCAGGGACATCAGGGACCATATCATTGAGTCTCTTTTCAAATTTGGTAATTTTTCGACCATTCGAGAATATTTGGCGAATTTATTACCGAATTGGGATGTTTAATTGGGAAAAATAGTTAAAATGCTTGAAAAATTATGAAATTTGGTTGGGAACTCAGGATTGGTATATTTTAATCACACATGAAGTTTGGGATCATTTGGAAAAACCTAAGGGTGTGTTGTACATGTGCGTTCATATGAGTTTTTATAGCCGAATTGGGCCGAAAAGAGTATTGAACAAGCTTTTTACATTCTGAAATTGACACAAATGCTTTTGGTATATAATTTTAATATCTAGGAATTTTTGTGGAATTTTTGGAAATCGTTTGGGATAAACGGATAATTTTCAGGCTAAATATAACAGGTGAAATGTATTTTTATAAATTAATAAACCAGTAAATAATTTGAGAAATATTTTTATAAAAATCTACATATTTTAATTGATAAGTGGCTAAATTTTCATAAATTAATGATTAACGGTTAATTAATTATACTAATTTGAAGATTAAACAAATTCAATTTTAATAAAAACCGACAAGTTCGTGATTAGCGAACCTGCGGGAATATCAAAACACCAAAAGTGATCAAAATTCATGTTTTTGGATTAATTAAGTAAAAAAGAACCTTTTTTTGAGAAACCTGGATAATCTGGATATATTGTGCGCGTTTGTACTCAAATCAAACCGAATAAACGGAAATAGGCCCCGTAGCTAATCCGGGACCCCAATATATGATCTTACTTTATAACTTAATCATTTTATTAACCAACACATTTACCCAAGCTTATTTCCCCATAACTGTTTTCTGAACGCATAAACGAACAACTTGGCCCAGCTGGGAAAACGGGGAAACTGAGCCAAGTTCGGTTTTAAGTATTAGACATTGAACAATATCACAACCTAATCCTATTGAGACTTTCTGGGCATTCCAGTTATACCCATATTAGACATACAACCTAGTTTAGTATTGAGATTACAATAATATTAAAATATTAATATTATTATAATATTGATTATAGGAACCGTGATTACAAGTCAAACAAACCTCGAACCGACGTGCTACTGAATACTGAATAAACCGTGAGTTTCATGACCTCACTTTTAAACTCCTTTTACGAACTTTTGGGGTGAAAAACATATTGATACATATCTATATACTTTAAATTGTTTGATGATGGGAATTATCTAAGTGCTAACACACAAAAGTCCCCACAAAAACAGTGATTAACTTCGAGCCGTTGGCTTGTGAATAGTACTATTGGTTTGACAAACCCAAATGGAGCCGGCATGTGTTGCTGAGACTTTACCCCGTTTGCACATGACCATAATTATACAAACACGCTATGTAGTGTTAGACATAGCTACTCGGGGCATGTCGTGGGCGGAAAGGGGGCCACAGTGGTTGATTGAGCGTGGGAAATGGAGGCTCGCAGCACGAACAGTCAAGGCTTCACTGTAGCTTAGCATAATTACATCATAAACATACAAACAAACGTACTTGTGAACGTACATACATACATACTTACGTATTTACAAACTGTGATCGTTGTACGCACAACTGATTTCTTGAAACTCACAAACTATTTGTAGTTGACACGTTTTAACATGTTTTTCAGGTATACCAGACTTGGACTAGAAAGTCAATGTGTTACGTGTTTGACTTGCAAACAATGCTTGGTGAATTGATGCAAGTGTGCTAGTAAGAAGTAAATCCGCTTAACGGGCTGGATTTAGTTTGTATCACCTAGTTGTAAACAAAGTTAGATTGATGTAAAATACTGTAAACTAGTTTGTATTGTTCTTTATAAACAATGTGGTTGATACCAGAGGTGTCTGTTACATTTCCGCAATGTGGTTTATAAACAATGTGCTTCCACAAATCGCTTAACGGGGTGTGACACTTGGGCTCTACCTTTGATACTTTTGGAGAAAAGGATAACTTAACACTTGCATTCGGTACTTGAGAATTGGTGACAGGTTTCTTGTTTTTCTTCTTTAAGTACCCGTCACGTATAATTCCCGAATCTGTGTTTGAACAAATTGGTTGAGAACGGTCTACACATGTGTTTGTTACATTAAACGATTCAATCCTAACGACTTTCCTTCGATTGACATCAGAATACATTATAACACACTCATCAACTTGTTTTTCTTTTGATTTTAAATTCAGTTCAGTCTTACAATTTGATGACAACTTGATCTCATCAACCTTTGCTCGGCATTTTTTAGAAACATGGCCCGGTTCACCATATTTAAAGCATAAACGTGAGTCTAAAGACTTATGTGGTGAGACACTTGGTTGACTTTCATGCACAGGTTGGGCCTTAGTGTTAGAGTCTTCAAAATTCACTTTCTTTGTACCAGCAGGTTTAAATCCCTTTTTATTTTGGAAAAATTCTAGGTTGGTAGAATTAGATGAATTCTCCATCCCAGATGATTTTACAAATTTTATGGGTTTAAATGTGGTGTTTTTTTTTTGCCTTTTCTTGAACATTTTTGAATTTGGATTTGTTAATTGTTGTTCAAGTTTTGTAACTTCTGAAGTGTCATCTTGAAAGACACTATCGATCAATTCTGGATTTAGAAGATTCAGAGGAACTTCCTTATCCGAAAAAACTTTTGACAAACCTTTTAATTTAAAAATCTTCCCACTTGAAGATTTAGGTTGAGGATTGATGAACCTCATCAACTCCTAGTCAGACATAGAGGGTTTGTTTGATTTAGATACGTTAGGTGATACCTTAGGAGTTTTTGAAGTTTCACCCGAAGATTTTGAACCATAGACTTCCTGTTCAAACTCTTCAGGTTCACATAAGATGTGATTGTCAGCAGGGATATTCTTGTTTTTGACAATCTCATCTGATTCAACTAACTCCTCAACAGAACCATCTAATTCATTATTGGTAAACACGGATTTACTTTTGATGTGAATCGGTTCTTGAGTTGATTTGTTTTGATCAACAATTTCAGATTCAACTGTAAGCATTTCTGGATATTGTTTTACATCTGGAATGCTACGGTAATCTCCTTTAAAAGGAGGAGGAATCTCAACATACACTAAACTTGCTTTCCCATTTTTTTTGTGGGAATTGTTTACTTCAATTATTTCATTTAACAAAAACGAGGAATCTTGAAATTTCCCAAGTTTATTTTTCAATTCTAGAATTTCATTTTCCAGATTAGAAATGCAGGTTTGGAGTCTGAGGATCTCTTTAAAATGTTGTTCAACCACAATAATCTTACACTGAACCTCAGCCTTGAGATCATGATTGCTTTCAGACAGATTTTGGAATTTTAGAGTAGATTGTTCCAGCAATTTAGATTTCTGTCTATAGCATTCATTTATCATAAAAAGCTCTTTTGTGAGAGAGGTGTTCTGATTTAAGGCTGATTCAAGTTTGGTTTTGATTTCAGCACATTCAGTACACTCTAACACAACAGTTGAAGGTTCAATTACATTAACTTGAGGTTTAGGACATACCTCTTCGATCTTAGCCATGCATGCATAAGATTCAACTTGATCAGGATTTGAAGTGTCAGATTCGACTTGCACATATGAGTTATCAAACAAACTCTGATCAGAATCAGTTTCAGAGTCTGATGTAACGCTCTCTTTAGATACTTGATCACTGCTTGCATCTTCAAATTGATCAACTGGCTCAAACACCGCAAGGTTGGCCTGATTTCCCAACAACCTTTAAGACCAATCAACCCCTTCATTAGCGACAAGAGCTTGATTGTTGTTTAACTTATTTTTCTCGCCTTCAGAAGAACTCCTTTTACTTTGATCATTAACTGATGAATTCTTTCCTTGAGATCTCTCAGCATTGCGTGGACCAAAATATTCTTTTCTTGGTTTGTCACATTCTTTGGCAAAATGGCAAAAGTCCCCGCAGTTATAGCATTTAACCTTCAATTTATTAAAACCAACTCGTTTATTAAGAGTCGGAAGGTCTTTTCCTGTTCTTTGCATAAACTTCTTGACCTTTCTGACAATCATTGCCATATTCCATTTGAGATCCATCAGTTCCAGATCATCAGGATCAATTTGATCATAGTCTTCATCGGTTAACTCACTTTTGGCAATTTTGCTACCCACCAATTGCTCGTATGACGTCATGAAAGCACATACAAAAGCAAACTGCTGTTCGGCTTCTTGAAGGTTTACTTTCGGTAATGAACTTGAAGCATTGGAAATAGACTCAGATTTTGCACCCGTTGCCATAAAGCATACATTAGGTGAGTTGTTTATGTTAGAAGTCTCATCTTGAGCTTGAGTGAAGAAGGCAATGATTGGGATAGAACTCGAACTTGAAGAAGTGTTTGCTGGCATTGCTCCAGCATAAATTGATGGATTCTGGTTTTGATTGTCCTTCAAAGACGTTTGGCACTTTAACTCAAATTCTCTTTCCTCAATTTTGTTGATAAATTGCACTGCAGTGAGTTTTGTGTTGCGAAAGAAACCGTTTTCTTTCAACACAAAGAGAAAAGTAGAATATGAAGATGGCAATGCATTCTTCAAAGTATCAATATTGTCAGTCTCAGTTGGCTCAAGGTTCACACTTGCCATTTCAACCACCAGATGACTAAAACGATTTATCATCTCTTCAATCGTTTCATTCTTCATCAAGATAAAGTTTCTAAACTGAAACTTCACAAGTGTTTTCTTTCTTTCAAGTGTATTACCTAGACTTCTTCTTTTTAGTGTATCAAATAAGGATGCACAAATCTTTATGGTGCTGTATTGGTGAAAGATTTGTTCTGGTAGAGCCATTGTGAGAGTTGAATAAGCCTTTGTCTCACTCTCAAAGTCCTTCAGTTCTTGTGCTTCATAATGCTTAAACTCTTTTGGGGTCCAACTGATATTGTCACTTCCAACCAAAGGTGCAGCATAAACAACATCAAGATAACGTACACTACTTGGATGAACCGATCCCAAGTGTGCACGAAACCTCGGTTCCCACCGAGCAAAATCTGATAATTTTAGCAATTTTGGACACTTGTTGTGGCTCCCAATTTCATTGTCCATTGTGAGCATTTGCTACATTAGAGCATTCAGGGATGCTAAAGCATAGAACGAGGCATTCTGAGAAGCCATAATAACACCTTTTGAAACTTAGAGGACTAAACTTGTAAAATCTTAAAACTTATGGTTACTGTTCACACGAATGGAAGAACAGTAACGAATGTGACACAAATAAGGATATTCGTTAAAGAGAATACTATTCAGACGAATGGAGTTTAAAGAATGAACGAAAGAGCGAATGAGTATCATGAATGGAGAATGAATAGCGAAACGGGTGAACGAATGAGCTTTTAAGCGAATGAAGTTTGTGTAACGAATGTGGTTTTAACGAAAGTAAAGAATTAACGAATGAGCTGTTGAGTATTAGCGAGTTAGCTAACGAATGAGTAGTTCATGATTAACGAATCAGTCTTCAACTGATAACAAAACAGTCTTTAAACCTTCAAACCATTTTGAATTTCAAACCTTAGTCCACAACAGTCCAACTTAACCAAAAATTATATCAAAATCCTCGGAATTCAATTCCGAACTTCACTATACCAGTCCAAAATCACAAACGATCAACTAATCCGATTAATTAACCATTCTGTCAACTTCCAGTTCGTAACACTCAATTTATAATTATAACTCAATTCAAACTCAATCCGAACTTAATCCTCAATATTCAAACCTACTCAAACCTCAATAACAGTATCCATTTACCTTATGAACAATCAATTACTGTTAACTAAAACCTCTGTTTTACCGAATCAATGAATTCGATCAATTCACAATGAAATTGATTCAATCCTTGATGAAATTGTGTAACTCATCAATGATTAACATCGAAGATCATATCATCAGGCTCTGATACCACTTGAGAGAGCTGGTATTGGATCTAGATCTGTGATGACATCGATGATATCGTTGATTAGGTATACGATTACGAAGGATTACGTTAAGTGTGCGTAGTGTGTGTGTTGAGAGGAGATTTGGGTAGAGTAACGAGAGGATAATTGTAAAATATCATAACTATTTTTTAGAAATAGTTTACACGGGGTATTTATAGAAGATGACCTCATTCGTTAAGATAGACTTAACGAATGGGTCATTCGTTACAATTACTTAATGAATAAACATACTTATTCGTTAATACATTAAGATAGCAAATAGCCTTCATTCGTTATGTTCCATTTGTTAAGCTGGGTTAACAAATGTGACTTACATTAACACGAATGTAACACATTCGTTACGGAGTAACGAATGTGCCTTACAATTAGGCTAATGACATATTTACATTAACACCCCTATAATACTAAACTATTACATTATCAGACGATAAAGACCGAGACGTACAAAACATGTATCAACAACATAGATTATGTCTTGAAAAACTTTCTAAGTATTTCGAGCATAAATCTGTGTTTGGTGGTGTGTTTGTTGTTCTTCGAGCACAAACTAACCATACTTGAGATCTCTCAAGTAATTCGAGCACAAATGATATGTTATTAATGGTCAAGTATGGACATGTGTTCTGGAAAACTTTCTAAGTATTCCGAGCACAAGTTTATTGCACAATCACAAAGTTTAGGTCTTTCGAGCACAAGCTCTAAGATGATAGAGCTTAAGGTTGCTCGATAGACTTCCGAGTACGCTCGATGAATTTCTGAGCATGCTCGACAAACTTGTGTGTTTATCTGAATGATTTATGGTGAATGGATGAATGTGTTTGATATTGTGATAGTGTGTGCTTGTTAAATGTGCTTAAATGACAACACTGTTTTCAGAATCAATGTTTTCAATGAACTTTCAAAGAAGTGGTTTTGAAACTGTTAAATATTTTTGACTAAGTCACACTGATTTTGGTGATCTCATAAGAGATATGATAAGATTATTCAGTTATAAGCTTTATAGAAGCTTAAAAGTTTTTAGATAGAAATTGTATCCAACCTAATGGGAAATGATAGTATATTGTTTAAACTCCAAACCCATGGATTATAGGCTTAAAAACCTTTTGTTAAGTAAATTGACATAATGTATGGCATCTTTTCATGAGTATTGTGGCATAAGTGATACAAACATAATGATCAAGCTAAGCCTGATGTGGTGACTCATTTGAAAACAAAGGTATGTTTCCTTGCACATACCTCCAAATGATAGGCAGAAAGGCAATTATCCGATCATACACAAGCCTGTTGGTGTCTTTGGTCACATAAAAATTTACAAAATACCTGAGCAAAAGTATATAAGTATTATTATACAAAAGTATATCAAAAAGAAAAGGAGAAATATGAAAAAAAAAATTAAAGTAAAAAGTTAGTATATCGAAATATTCTCAGTTATCAAGTAATAATATATCATGATTTAAGGGGCACTTCGGGAACTACAAGAGTAGGGCACTCAAATAAGTCTTAAACACTCTGAATGTAAGGCATATAAGTCCGGATGTCAAGTAAGTCCAACGTTCAACCTTATAGTCTGATATCTATATCTATATATATAATAAATAAACTGCTCATAAAACGAATTTTGACCAAGGCATCAGGGGGTTGAAGTCAAATTGGGGTGATTGGAGAAAGCTAAATAAGCTTTGAGAAAAGATTATGGACAACCAAAGTCTCAGATGTAACCATTCTACCTTATGCTGCTAATTGAACTCCGAGCATATCACACGTGTTATGACAATCATGTCAAGTGTTACTACCCTAAGTCAACCTGACCTAAGTTATAATAAGGCCGAAAATGAAATGGTGTGAAAAGCTTTAAACAATCCAATCCCATGTTGAGATCTTTCTAAATGATTTGAAATGATATTTTAACTGAAATTTGATCTCATGTTTCACCTTAAACAAATGGCTTAAGTTAGCTCAAAGTTCTGAAAAGATTTTCTTTCATGAAAAATTGCAAATTGAGCAGAGAACATAAGTGAACATGTCAAGAATTTGTGGAATGTGATTTGTTAACATCATGATTTAAACAGAAAATCTTTTAAGTAATTTGAGCAAAGAAACTTTTCTTGCTTGTGTGATAACAGTGTTTTGAGTATGCTACATGACTTGTATGACTCATCGAGCATGTATGTTACCTTCGAGCATTCTGATGGCATGAAAATTTGCTATTAAAAGTTTTGAGCATGCATCTTACTGTCGAGCACCTGCTTTGATATGAAAATTGATGTTATGTGTTTCGAGCATGATTGAATGATAAGGTGTGACCTAACTCTTCGAGCACAAAGATATGACTGATAGGAAACATTTAAGTGTTTCGAGCATAGAAGTGTGCTACACACTTAGGTACGAGGGTTCGAGCTTAAGAACTTAATCGATCAATTTGTTAAGTAATTCGAGCAAACTTGTATGCTAGATCCTTAGGTTGTGTGTTCGAGTATATGCATAAGAACGATTAAGTTTGCTAAGGCTTTCGAGCATGATGGTACCTCGAGCACACTGAGTTGTAGTAAGCTAAGTGTGTCGAGCAAAGGATATGATACACCTCTTGTCGAGCATGATCCTATACTCGAACAAGTAATCATTAAACATCTGGCTAAGGCATCGAGCACAAGTCTATTCGAGCACACTTCCTCGAGTATACTAGTGCTCAAGAGCATTATATTCCAAGTATGTCGAGCAAGGGTTGTATCATGTACTCGAGTACAGTGGGAGACAGCTGTTCATTTGGCTGTATGCTCGATCAAGGGAGGTACATTAAATATGAATTAAATGACAACTGTCGTGCACTAGACGACAAAAGGAGGTACTGTACCACCCAATCGTTAGGTATAAAAGCGGGACTTAGAAACTTTTTCTTGCATTTCTTCTTTTTTCTCTTAAACCTAGACGCAAACCCCTCTTGCTCGTGCTTTTCCCTGCTTGCTCGAATACTCTTTTACTTGCTCGATTATACTTAGAATACAACCATTAGCTCTATTTCGACTTTGGTAAGACATCGTTATTCGATAATCGTCACACCGATTTCGAAATTAGGTTTTTTGTTATTGAAATTTCTTACTAATTGTTTACTTGTGTTTGCAGGTACGCATGTTACTACGGAACAGGTTATTGAAGAAGCCATTATCATCTAACTATTCTTGAATATTAGTTCTGCAACTTTGTGTACTGACATATTTTCTTATTTTGCAGAACTGATGGCCTTAAAATTCGAGAAGAGGCACAATATGTGCGCTCAGTTAGAGCTTGATGATGATAACGGAGAGTTGGAACACATGATCACTTTTCTAAGAAACTCCAACTTAAGAGTAGCTCTTACCGAGAGCCCCACAATTTACAGGAACCATATCTCGGATTTTTGGGGGTCAGCTACTTACGTGAATGATGTTAACGGGAAAAGGATTAAGGCATCAGTTCTAAATCATGACATTGAAATTATAGAAGCCTCAATAAGAGCTGCATTGGCCTTGAATGACAATTTTGATGCTCAACCATCTTACTTAGTCCCAAGACTATTGAGAGTCTTTCAAGAGACTATGGGTTACCAAGGGGGTGTAAAGGAAGAAGGACAGTTCCAAAAGGGGAGTTTTCCATTGATATACTGTTTCCTGATTCATCATTTTCATCCAGTCCTTATCTCCAAGGAGAGGGACTTGGACCTTACTGAGAAGAGAGCTTGGGACTCTCACCGTGGCGATCTTATACCAACAGCCTTTCAATATTTCAAGATTCATCTTTCAAGGGTTGGTGTCAAATGCTGAAAAGGAAGTAAATCAGAGGTTTCTGATGTATCCTAGATTCTTGTAGATTATGATAAACAGGTCATTATGGATCTTCAGAGGACAGGAGAAATTTTGAGATTACAAGATCCCAACATATGCAAAAGAATGAAAGATGCTCAAAGTAAATTTGTAGACAATAATGATTGGGATGTTCTCCCATGGCTGCTTGTGCCAGCTCTAGGTGCTATTGATGTGCCTAGGACCCCTGGAAACAGTGATGACGTAGAAGATGATGGTGCAGATGATGATAGTGATCAAATGATGAAGGGGACAACGGTCCAGATGGTGATAATGCTATGATGTGGGTGATGATGATCATGCCCAAGATGTTGTTTTTGGTAACGTGCCTGTGATTGAACATTCTACTCATGAAGGAGATGATGCAGATTTGTAGTAAATGAAGAAACTGATGAACCGGTTGAGGGTCCGAGCAACAACGCTAATGAGCCTATGGACGATGATGTGTTTGTAGCAAATGTTATATCAAATGTTGCTGAAACCATTAATAAGATCACTCCACCAGATACCACCTCATGAGATATACAATGATGACACAGACTCTATTGAAATTGATGATGCCAATGACAATGTCTCTTCCTCACCTGCTACCACTGACCCAGCCTTATCTGACACTGAACAAATCCATGACACACATGTCCCTTCCCCGCCAACATCTCCACTACATGATCCAATTAATACCTCACCACCTGTTTTCCAACCATCCCAACCTATTCAAGACACACACATTCCAACACCACCATCCTCACAAGTACAAGACCAACCTGCTACTATCATTGCTCCACCAACTCAATCCATTCCCACAGACCCTGAACCATATAAGTTACCATCTCCTGAAACAGCTGTATCTCAACCTTTCTCAGAACCTGCCCCAAAGCCTACCCAAGACACTCCACCCTCCAGTCCAGACATTTATAATCTTATAAATGAGAACATGAGCCTGGAATTTGAAAATATCTTGTTAAAGGAGAAGAATGTTGTTTTACAAATAAGGAACAAGGCATTAGAGGCTGCATTGCAGGAAGCTTTACTGAAGATTCGAACCCTAGAGGGGCATTCTGAGGTTGAGAAGACCTCAGATGCACCAAAACAGGGGGAGAAACATGAAGAAGCAGAGGGATTAAAAGTGATTGAAGAGCTGTATGCAAGCTCGGATGAAGAGGTTGTAGAAGTTGGTACATCAAATGCACTGAACATGATAAATCAATAATATAAGGATGGAGATTCTGATGAGAATGACAGTGAAGATGAAACTGAAGAAGACAAGTTGAAAAGGAAGCAAAAAGGGAAAGGGATTGCTTATACAGATGATGATTACATCCCAAGTCCCTACACAAAGTTCAATATGGTGATGACATACTTCTCAAAGACAATGTAATTGACCATGATGTGGCTGAAGTTGAATAAGTGAAAATAGCTATAAGATTGATGAATAATAATTGGAGTCTATGGATCTAGAAAATGAGGAGGAAATTCCTCAAGAAGTGCTTGAAGCGCTGATAAACATGAAGGAGAAGGAAGAGGAGGATGAGAGGTTGAGAAAAGAGGCAGATGATGCAATAAATGCTACACTGGAAGCTCTGAAGGCAAAGCAAAATGTTGATGATCAAGAGCATACACAAACTGATGAGGCTATAGTAACTGAGCCTGAAGAGCCTATGCAAACTGAACCTGTGCAAGCTGAATCTAAACCCACACAATCTCAGCCAATCATATTTAAACCAGTGATGACCGAAACTGAAACTACAAATCCAGAGGTGGAGACCGATAAAGAACAAGAACTTGGATTGGGTCCAGTTAATCAAGAAGAGGATGAGACTATTGAAGTATCTGCCAGCACAATGGTGAAACTGGTTATAATGAAGGATTTGATAAACATTCTGAACAAGCCAGAAAGGCATCATCCTGAGATAGTAATGGCTGCTAGAAAGGCACAAAAAGATTTCATTGAATTGAGCAAAGAAAGAGAACCAGTGGTTGAAGAACCTGATGAAACCACTGAATCTATTGTCAATCAAGTTGCTGAAGAAGCTGAAGATACTAATGATAAGGAGGCAATAACAGAAGAAATCGTTGATGAAGAACCAAAGACTGATGAACCTGTTGTTGAAGAAATGGTTGATGAAGAACCATAAATTCAAGTAACTAAACCTACCTCACCTGTCCCATCATCCTCTGAACCATCTAAACCAGAGTCTGAAGTGAGAGAATCACCGAAAAGAAAAGATATAGCTGAGGTTGAAACACCAAAATCAAAGAGACAATAATCTATGAAAGTAATGGTGTACAAGAGAAGACTTGATAAACTTGAAGAAAGAAGAATGGCTCAATCCATGAATGATGAAGAGCAAATGATTGGAGCACTTCACAACCTTGATGAACAAACTGATGAAGATGATGAAATAGATGAAGGGAGATCAAAAGATGTTGAAAAGGAAAATGAATATAGAACCTATTTGAGAAGTCTTGACTATGACTTGAAGTATCTGCAAAGACTATCAAAGGTGGCCATAGCCAAAGAGGCTGAAGGTCGGAGAAAAAGGGAAACCAGAAGGGAATTCTTGATAAAGGCTGGTTACAAGCCTGCATTTCTGAACCTACAATCATTTGATTCTATCGATAAACTTTAAAAGAAAGCCCTTATGGATGACATGGCTAACTTGGTTGAGAAGGTAAACAAAAGAAAAGAACAAGTGATGACTCTGAGTATGAATCTTTGAAAGCCAAACACAAGGATATTCAATTTCTACAAGTCCATGGCTTTGAATACAACACTCTGATCAAGCTTTCTCTGGATGAATTAAGAAGAAAGGTGCAAGTGATAAAAGACTCTCATCAAAGTAAAAAGAGCTCTGCTGATGTTGAGAGAGAGAAAAAGCTGAGAGAGCAGAAGGAGAAAGAGAGGATGGAGGCTGAAAAGAAGAAAGCTGAAGCTAAAGAGTGGTTTCAAGATCCTCTGAGAGTTCAAACTTTGAAGGAAATAGTAATGGGCAAAGGAATGTCAGAAGAACAATTCAACAACATGCCTCATGAACAACTTTTGGAAATATAAAATCGAGAACAAAGATAATATATAGATACACAAAGAAGATTGGAGTAAGAAAAGAGAAGAATGGAGGAAGTGGTTAGAGCTGAGATGCTGAGTGCACTACACAAGAAAGGTGTTAGTATGGGAAGATTGATTGCTCAAACTGATGAAACAATTAAAAGATGGTATGTAGAGGAGGGGCTCGATAAGTCAAAGAAAACTCAACAAGGAAGCACTAGCAGAGCACCCTTAAGGTCTGAGAGTGTGAGGCATGAGCAACCAAGAAGTTTAAATTTGCCCACATATCTCTTCTATGATAAAAGATCTAAGACCTTGAGGGTTATCACTGAAGACAAAGAAGAAACACTAATCATCTTTAGAGATGATTTGAGAAACTTTTCAAAAGAACAGCTAAAGAAAATGACTGAACAGGACTTATACGATAATCAAGTCGAAGACAAAGGGCCGGGCAACAAAGAAACGATCTCTCAAAATTTATTAAAGAACAAGCAGAAAAGGACTTTCCATTTCTGAACCAAAGGAGGAGAGAGATACGGAATCAAGCAGAGAGGGATAACGAAACAAGAGAATCAATGAAGTTCACACCCTTGAACTCTCTCTCTTTGACACCAGCAGAAGGAAATCCCAAGCAAGCAGCTCACATGGCAAAAAGGAAGACTTTGAAGGAGTGCTTGGCTATGAGGGAGGAGATGAGAGAACCAAACTCAGTGGTGAAGCATAATGGAAGAATTACTTTCATCACCTACAACCAGCACAACGACTTAATCTCCTTGAGGAATGAGTCGGGTATACCCATTGGAGTACTTAGGAATGACAGGGATCTTCAATTTATGAATCCTCAAGATCTCCAAGACATAATTGATTCAGAATTCCCAATTGACTCCTCCGACGCTGTGGAGCTGGATATGATCAAACAAAAGGCAGGCCTTGTCAAACTAAAGAAAGAAAAATCTGACATAAGGAGCAGGAGGAGGAGATAGCAGAGAAGACACTTAATGATGACTATTTGATTTCTGTTTATCTTTGTAATTTTTGTTTAAGTAGTATTTTGATGTAAACATTTGATGTGTAATGCCAAAGAGGCAGAATTCCTATTTATGTAATGAAAATGACATGCTCTTGAATGATATATTTGATGTCTGATACATGTGTAACTCTATGCAGGTATGTTTTGGTACATCTGAGCTTGTTCCAATCTAGGAGAAGATTGTTGGGTCGGATTTTTGATAAGGAAGATTGGAATCTTCTCAACCTCCTCAGTAAATGGCTAAGTATGGACTTCGAGCATGCCTAGAAGATCGAGCATGTTTTTACTACTTTGAGCAAGGTCTTCAGAACCTTAAATGGTTGATTTTTCTAAGTGTTAAGGCTTCGAGCAAGTTACACTTCAACGAGCAAGAGTACTCTTCTATCGAGTATGGATTGCCAATCGAGCAAACAATTTGATCATACAAGTTTTAACCAAGTGTTACGAGTACAGGATGGTCGAGCACATGGGGACAAGCATGTATGAAATAAGAAGATGTCATGTGATCAAAGCAAGGACTTCGAGCACAGTTCAGTTACCCGAGCAAGATTTACATCCGAGCATGCTAAAGATTGTTCAATAAGTCTAAGGACAAGACTGAAGACATCAAGAAGAATGAGCTTGCTCGATGGACTATTTCGAGCAAAGCAAGGGTTAGTCAAGGAGAATGAAGCTTGCTAGAGGAGAATATCTTCACTGAAAGTATTCTAAGTAAAGTATGCTCGAAGACACTCATCAAGCATACTCCTACATACTGAGTCTGCTCGAGCAAGAAACAAACCTTGCTCGAAGACTCTTACACTTGTATTCTTTTTGTTTTTCATTATGTAATGATTAGGAACTTCTAGAAGGAATGTCAGGGTCTATAAATAGGGTCCTAGGTTTCCTTTTAGGACACGGATAACGACGCACGCAATACGAGAAACATTCCAAAGAATATTCTACTTGTTTCCTCGTACAGCCGCCGCCGTCATACACGAAACCCTAAACATTCCTTTCACTATTGTATTAAATGATATATTAAATGCAGTGAATCTTTGTCTTTGATTGTGTTCTTTTTGATTATTTATTACTGTTTCGTGTCCACGACTTCACAGCTTCGTTCCCACTCATTGGATATCCTGATTCCGCCGGGATATTCAATAGGCCTTTGGGTAACTGAGTCAGTGTGTTCTTGTCAACCTTTCTAAGGTTTCACCCGACTCACCGATCCTAACAACTTAACTACAAACACGACTATTTATTTATTATTATTTTGAGGGGGTTTTACTAATAAACTAATTTTAAACTAATTTAAACTAATTAATAAAACTAAAAATGACTAAACTTAGAACTTGGACTTAATTCAGATGATGATAAGCAACCACCTAGGCTAGAATCCCCTAAGTTTAAGTTATTAATTAACTGGAAAACTATTTAGTTATGGAACTGGGATCGTAAAATAGACGCTTAAAAGAAAACCCGAACAGACCCCTGAACCTTCTCAAGAAGACACCTATGGGTTTCTAATAAGTTTTAATACTCACCAGTATTAAAAATCAAGTTTCCTTACGGTCACCTAATTAATTACAAACTAGTTCCGTTATACGAAATCCTACCTTACACTGCGAAAATCAAAGGCAGTCTAATATATTCAATTGTCTCGATAGACAAAGTTAATCAATCAAACCTAAACGGACTCCTTACGAAGAACTAAATCTAGCTATCCTGATCAACAAAGACCTATATCCTTGCACCTTACAGCTATTTAGGTAGCAGCACACTTAGGTTTATTTGATTAAATAATATTATTCCTATGATCTTATTCGAAATCAATCATAAAGTAGTCGAAAACATAAAGTAGATGTGTTGATACATGTTTTGTACGTCTCGGTCTTAATATGTTTATTATTATATTATAGTTTAATGTAAAGGGTATTTTGGTAATTGTATAAAGCCCATTCGCCTTTATTGTAAGGGACATTTGTTACCTTGTAACAAATGTGTCATATTCGTTCTAATGTAAGCTCCATTCGTTAACCTTGATTAACGAATGGAACATAACGAATGAAGGGCATATTCGGTATGTAATGTATAACGAATAACTTGTCTCATTCGTTAGTCTTTTAATGTAACGAATGACTCATTCGTTAAGGTTATCTTAGTGAATGAGTTCATCCCCTATAAATACCCTATAAATTAACGATTAATGTAACAGTTCTGATTATTCGCTCTCTAGCCTCGTTACTCTGCCCGAATTCACTCTCAACACACATAGTACACACAGTTAACGTAATCAATCCTAATCGTATACCTAATCAACGAATTCATCGATGTCATCATAAGATCTAGATCCTTACCGGCTCAATCAAGTGGTATCAGAGACATTTGATCTAATCTTCAATTTTATTCGTTGTTTAATTGTATAAATTCATCAAGTTTTATATCAATTACTCGATGAATTGTTAAGAATAGGTGTTCGTTTAGTTCCGGCAAAACAAAGGTTTATGTTTTCTGGTAATTGAACTGCTCTAAGTGTAATGGATTGTTAATCAGGTAATAGTTAATGAGATATGGACGTTTGATGTTGTATCGAGTTGGATTAAGTTTAGATTGATTTCGAATCAAGAAGAATTGAATAGGATTTGGAAATGATGCAAATCAGACTTGTTAATTGAGTGGATTAGGTGTATTTGGATTTGCGGACTGGTAGTAGTAAGTTCAGATTTGTATTACGAATGGATTGAGATAAGTTTCATAAGTATTCGGACAAGTTTGGACTGTGTTCTGGATCTTTTGAAAGTTTTAAGATATGAGTTCTGATTCATTATCTGATGAATACTGATTCGCTAAGCTATAACTGATCATTCGCTACATTTCATTCACTATAACTCATTCGTTAAACAGTCATCATTCGTGAAACTCATTCGCAACATCTCATTCGTTAAAACCCGTTTACAATTATTACTATTCTCATTCGTTATCAATCACATTCGCTTAAACTTCACATTCGTTACAAGACTCACATTCGTTACTACACATTCGCTTGAATTGGTAACGAATATCACTCCATTCGTTACTCATTCGTTATAATTCTGATTCGTTTGAACAGTAATCATAAGTTTTAAAAATTTGACAAGTTTGGTCCCTGAATTTCAAAACTTGTTATCTTATGGCTTCTCAGAATGCTTCATTCTATGCATTAGCATCCCAGAATGCTTTAATGCAACAAATGCTGACGATGGACAACGGGATTGGTAGTCACAACAAGTGTCCTAAGCTTCTGAAACTTTCAGATTTTGCTCGATGGGAACCGAGGTTTCCAGCTCACTTGGGATCAGTTCATCCAAGTAGTGTATGGTATCTCGATGTTGTTTATGCAGCACCTCTTGTAGGTAGTGACAATCTTGGTTGGACTCCAAAGGAATTTAAGCATTATGAAGCACAAGAACTGAAAGATTTTGAAAGTGAGACAAATGCTTATTCGACTCTCACAATGGCTTTGCCCGAGCAAATCTTTCACCAATATAGCACTATAAAGATTTGTGCATCTCTATTTGACACTCTGAAAAGAAGAAGCTTGGGTAATACGCATGAGAGTAAGAAGACTCTGGTAAAGTTTCAGTTTAGAAATTTTATCTTAATGAAGAATGAAACTGTGGAAGAGATGATTAATCATTTTAGTCATCTCATGGTGGAAATGGCTAGTGTGAATCTTGAGCCGACGGAATCCGATAAAGTTGATACATTAAAGAATGCATTGCCCTCATCATATTCTACTTTCCTTTTTGTGTTAAAAGAGAATGGTTTCTTTCGTAACACAGAGCTTACTGCAGTGCAATTTATTAACAAGATAGAGGAAAGAGAATTTGAGTTAAAGTGCCAAAACTCATTGAAGGATAATCAAATTCAGAATCCTTTTCTGTATGGTTGTGCATTGCCGGCTAATAACTCAGCTAGCTTAAGCCCAGTTCCAGTCACAACATTTTTCACTCTAGAACAAGAAGAGAATGCTAATGTAAGTAGTTTGCCTAACGTTTGTTTCATGGCAACTGGTGCAAAGTCTGAGTCAACTGCAAATGCTTCAAGTTTGTTACCAAAAGTTAATCTTCAAGAAGCTGAACAACAATTTGCTTTTGTGTGTGAATTCATGACTTCATATGAACAACTGGTTGGTAGCAAAATTGCCACAAGTGAATTGACCGATGAAGACTATGATCAGATTGATCCTGATGACCTTGAACTAATGGATCTCAAGTGGAATATGGAAATGATTGTCAGAAAGGTTAAGAGGTTTATGCAAAGAACGGAAAAGACC
The DNA here is from genome assembly GCF_021521415.1 of Bidens hawaiensis. NCBI lineage: Eukaryota > Viridiplantae > Streptophyta > Magnoliopsida > Asterales > Asteraceae > Bidens > Bidens hawaiensis. The sequence continues at coordinate 170,232 of NW_027496518.1, forward strand.
TTCCTACTCTTAACAAGTGAGTTGGTTTTGATAAACTGAAGGTAAAATGTTATAATTGAGGGGATTTTAGCCACTTTGCCAAAGAATGTGATAAACCAAGAAAAGAATATTCAGGTCCACGCAATACTGAGAGATCTCAAGGAAAGAATTCATCGGGAAGTGATCAAAGTAAACGGAGTTTATCAGAAGGTGACAAGAATAAGTCGAT